>NC_069502.1:254617807-254917807 GCF_027579735.1 Bombina bombina
GCTTAAACGGGAGGGTACAAGAGGCGGCCCATTCTGAGGGCACCAGGCCTGAAAAACCCCTACCCAACAAAATCCCGCTTTACCCAAAGCCGAGAACTTTTGAAAAAATAAAAAAAAATCCCAAGGACACTGACCTGCAGATAGTCCACAAGCCTTTGCTAGAGACCTTAGGACTTGACGAGAATGAGCCAACAGCCTCCAGGAGACCCCATCACCCAGCAGTCGGTCTCCAAACAACACACCCTTTACTAGAGAAAGGGAACAAACTACCGTATTCTTCCACAAAGAAGAAAAGACACGGAGAAAACGAGAATAAGGAACTCCAGAAAAAAACCTAAAAAAGGACACGAGTCCTTAAACAGAACAAAATCCAGAGAAACCGGGTCAGGCTAACAGAGACCCAACGCCCAGACACAAACCACATTGCGTTTCTCGGTCTATACCGAGAAACGCATTGCATGCTATATACTCATACTGCATGAGTGATATATGTATTTTCTTTCATGTAATTAACAAGAGTCCATGAGCTAGTGACGTATGGGATATACATTCCTACCAGGAGGGGCAAAGTTTCCCAAACCTTAAAATGCCTATAAATACACCCCTCACCACACCCACAAATCAGTTTTACAAACTTTGCCTCCAAGGGAGGTGGTGAAGTAAGTTTGTGCTAGATTCTACGTTGATATGCGCTCCGCAGCAAGTTGGAGCCCGGTTTTCCTCTCAGCGTGCAGTGAATGTCAGAGGGATGTGAAGAGAGTATTGCCTATTGAATGCAGTGATCTCCTTCTACGGGGTCTATTTCATAAGGTTCTCTGTTATCGGTCGTAGAGATTCATCTCTTACCTCCCTTTTCAGATCGACGATATACTCTTATATTTACCATTACCTCTACTGATTCTCGTTTCAGTACTGGTTTGGCTTTCTACAAACATGTAGATGAGTGTCCTGGGGTAAGTAAGTCTTATTTTCTGTGACACTCTAAGCTATGGTTGGGCACTTTATTTATAAAGTTCTAAATATATGTATTCAAACATTTATTTGCCTTGACTCAGAATGTTCAACTTTCCTTATTTTCAGACAGTCAGTTTCATATTTGGGATTATGCATTGAATTATCATATTTTTCTTTTTCTTTCTTGCTGTGGAGTATCCTGCAGTTTGCCCTGTACAGCTAGCTGGTTTGCTGTGATAACCAGCCTCCTTCTATTGGCACATTGGAGTGCCGCTACAGAATGTGAGTACCCAGCACTGGTTCTAAACATACAATTGGGTGATTACAGATTCACACAGTCTGTGCGCCTTTCTGTTTCTTTGTACCCAGCTCCAGATCTCCATACTGCTGGACAGATTGCTAACATTTTGCTGAAGTACCTGCAGACTCCTCACTTTGGGATATCCAGTCAGTGCCTTGTACAGCTAGCTGGTTTGCTGTGAATACCAGTCCGCACCTACAGGCACAATTGAGTGCCGCTCCACATTGTGAGTACCCTGCACTTGTTCTATTTTTGATGTTGGTCGTTACAGATTCACACATACGGTGCCTCTTTCCTTGTGTTTCATTTTAGATCCTTAGGAAGTCCTGTCACAACTCTCTTAGACAGTCTCTACATGGAGAATTCAATTTCCAACCGTTAGAACAGAGCATTCCACAAAGCAGCAGACTGCTGTCCCTCACAGCAACAAAAGCTACCTGTTCCAACCTCCTACACACAGGGCAGGACAATGACCTTCCAGAGAGAGGAAACCCCAGCTCTTAAGGAAGGCATGCTATCCCCTCAAAGGGGAGGGCACAGATAAGAACAGCGCACATGCCCCTAGACATGACGCCATAGACTGATCAAAACACAGACCAAATTAAAAATCATCCAGACACCACTGTTGAATTCAGAGAAAACCCCCCATGAAAATGAGCACACTCTGTCCGGAAGACAAGTTAGGCCTTAAAGTTTAAAACCAGGAGCCAAATGTGGATATGAACCCTGGCTTTTTTGCTTGTAAAGTCAATGAGCTAGCCCCTAAGTCCAAACATAGTCTCCCTGAAAAAACTGGGGCGTCCCGAACCAGTCTGCAGGATCATAAGTCTCTTAAGAAAACTGCCACAGCAGGATTCAAACTCCAAGCCTACGGCTTCCTAGGCCGGAAGTAATCCCTTAGGCCACTTAGTCCTGCAGGCCCTGGACCCAGATCGCCTTAAAACAAACGACACCCTCAGCAAACACAAGATACCCCATGTCAGAAACGTTTCCTGTATCCTTAGCCCAGCCCACTATACCTTTAAAGCTCATGTGCACCTTAACACAGGTGCTTAGTATTTTGTGTTTGCTGTTCACACACGTTCTGAGTACTGAGCTCTGCATTGTATTTCTGCTAAATTTGTTTGTTATATTTCAACATTATTCCTTTTTGGGAATTGTATTACTTTTACCTAAAGTCTGGACATTTATCTCTCCAAGGATTGTTTATCCGCTTCCTGATTAAAGTCTCTCTTATCTGGACTGTAGCTATGTTCCTGATTGTACTCACCTCTTATTTCTCTTTTTGCTACTGAGACTTGCAACTCATCAACTTGTGCACTCGTCTACCATGTTACAGAAAGCTGAAGCCTGCAGTATAGAATTGTATTTATTCTTTGCCGCAAAATTTTGTTTCCGATCCAGGAATTGGCTCCATCTCCAACAAAACATCATCGCTGCAGTTTGTATATTGATTCAACAACTTTTTGGAAGTCTTGCTCCCTATTCAAATTTACTCTGCTTTTATCATCATCCACTGCTGGCTGTCTCTCAAACTTATAACCGCAAGTATATTCACTAAGAAAATCAAGTATTTGAGTAGTCTGATATTTTCTGTGAGTCGTCATACTGTTCACGATATTTTACTTATCATTCTCTAAAACTGAACCACTTCTTTTCGGTGCTGACTTTTACAAGAGACTTGCCATTATCAATATTACAGACATGATATGTTTATAGTCTGTTATAACTTTGCCAATTCCATCTGCAAAGCCAAATCCGTATTAATTCACTTTGTTTTGTTGCTACTTTTACTATAGTAGTTACTTCATAAGTGATACAAATCCATTATTTTTTATACATAATCTACAGTTCTGCAGTTGTGATCTAATACTTAAGAACAGAAATAATTAATACTGTTTGAATTCTGACATAATACTAAGCCATAAAAAATGGATCCAGCAAAACTTCCTCAATTTGTGTACAATTTGGCTCAAAAGGTTGATCAAATGGATCAGTCTGAGAGATCTTGAAGTGGAAAACCATTCTCTCCACAAAGTTATTAGTGATTATATAGCATTAAAACCTAATCCTATTGACACAACCCCTGAACCACAAGTGTTTCTTCCTGAACCTTTTTCTGGACAAAGGAAAAAATAGGCAGTTTAAAAATGCCTTTCTTTTATTATTTAGTTTGAAACCAAAAACTTTCTGCACTGAAAGAGTGAAAGTATTAACTTTAATTTCCTACCTAAGGGATGAACCTAGAGTCTGGGCTGACTCATTGTATGAAAATGATGATCCAATATTAGGTTCTGTACAGGATTTCTTTACTATGATGGATGAATTGTATATGGATATTAATATACAGATGACGGCAGAATCCACAATGCGTAGGCAAATGTCCTGTCGAAGACTACATAACTGACTTTAAGCAATGTGCCACTGATTCTCAATGGAATCCTATTGCCCTTAGGAACCAATTCAGGCTTGGTCTTGCAGAACCTATAAAAGATAAACTAGCCCGTACCAACTTGCCTAAAACTCTTGAATCTCTGATGAAACTCAGTATCCAAATTCATAGATGTTTGAGAGAAAGAAAAATGAACACGCTCATGCTGAGACTCAATAGAAGATTTATGCCAGTAGCAGTTCCACCCTTTCACCTACTTCCAAGACTATTGAAGAACCCATGGATATTGGGGTTGTTAGGGGTCCTTTGACATCTGAAGAAAGGAATAGACGCCGACTTAAACAGTTATGTATGTATTGTGCCCATTCAGCACATACTGTTAAGGACTGTCACATACTGCTAAAGAACAAGACGTTCCAGTCCATATGTTCATCTCAAAATATTTCTACTATACCCTCTTACTGTGTCTTGTTTTTATATTTACAGTGGGAACATGACAACCTGATTACTGAGGCCATACTTGATTACAGAGCATATGGGAACTTTAGTGATAAATCTTTAGTTGATAAAAATAAATGTCCTTTGATTTTGAAGCATAAACCAGTCTCAATCCGTGTCATTGATGGGTCTAGTATTAAAACTGGTCCCATTACGCATCAAACTATACCTCTATTAACTAAGACTCCTGATGAACATGTGGAGTATATTTCATTCAATGTTTTACCATCTCCTCTTTTTCCTATTGTTTTAGGTATTGAGTGGTTACGCCATCATCTACCTAACATTGATCGGAAAACATTGCAGGTAACCTTTAACTCACCTTTTTGTCAACAAACATGTTTCCCTCAACAAATACTATTACATCTTCCTAATAGTAATTCAGAATTACCTGATGAATATCAGGATTTTGCTGATGTTTTTAGTAAGAAAGAAGCAGAGACACTCCTACCTCACCAAATATACGATTGCCCTATTGAACTACAACCTGGTGCCAAGATTTTTTATGGGCATCTCTACCCTCTCAGTGAACCAGAATTAGATCATCTTGAATCCTATTTGGAAGAAAATGTACGCAAGGACTTTATAAGGCCATCAACTTCTCCAGCTGCTGCTGGACTATTCTTCATCAGGAACAAGGATTCCACACTTAGACCAATCATTGATTACAGGGAATTGAACAAAAAGACTGTAGAAAACAGATATCCCTTGCCACTCATTCCCAAACTCATAGAACGTTTGTATCATGCTAAAGTATTCATCAAACTCGACCTTCGTGGTGCATATAATTTGATACGCATCAGAGAAGTGGATGAGTGGCTAACAGCTTTTAGGACACGCTATGGTTTGTACGAATATTTGGTCATGCCATTTGGGCTTTGTAACGCTCCTGCAACGTTCCAGTATTTCATAAATGACATGTTCAGAGATTTATTGGACGTTTGTTGTGTGATATACCTAGACAACATTATAATATTCTCCAACAATATGTCAGACCATGTAAAACATGTTCGATGGGTACTTTCCAGACTAAGGGTCCACAATTTATTTGCCAAGCCTGAGAAATGTCAATGTCATGCAACTGAAATTTCTTTCCTAGGTTATCAAATTAGCCCAAATAGGATTAGTATGGAAAAAGATAAAGTTAAAAATGTACTTGACTGGCCAACACCCACATCTAAAAAAGATTTATAACGGTTTCTTGGTTTTTCAAACTATTACAGGAAATTGATCAAAGGATTCTCAAAGATAGTAAAACCTCTAACACAACTCACCAGTTCTCTTAAATTTTTCCATTGGTCAGAAGAAGCTGAAAAGGCATTTAATTCACTCAAACTTAGCTTTACTACAGCCCCCATTCTATGCTATCCAGATCCACAACTACAATATATTCTGGAGGTTGATTCCTCAGATTACGCTTCAGGTGCGGTTTTATCACAATGTAAGTCATTAAAAGATCCTATCCATCCTGTGGCTTACTTCTCCAAGACTTTAAATTCAGCAGAGAGGAATTATCCTATTGCGGAAAAGGAACTCAAGTATTAAACGAGCTCTTGAACACTGGAGACATCTTCTTGAAGGTTCTCAACTACCAATCATATATACAGATAACAAGAATTTGGCAGAAAGTTTTGTTGTTTTTGTAAATACTGTAGACAGGTAAGATGGAGTTTAGATTTCATTAGATTCAATTTTCATATCATGTACAGACCTGCATCTAAGAACGGTAAAGCAGATGCTCTCTCCAGAATGGATACAAAATTAGAAATAACTACTAATCCTAGAAGTATCATTCTTAAAGAAAACTTCATTGTATTTACATCCCAGTTCGACTACAAATTAAAGTCTGTTTTATCTTCTGATAATGAAATCCCTATCCAACAGCTTCTGAAAAACAATAATGGTTTTTTACTACTACCAGGATAGGATTTATATTCCTCCACAACTAAGACTCAAAATACTTAAGTTACACCATGATTCACCTCTATCAGGACATCCAGGAGAATATCGGACTTATACTAAGAAATAACTACTAATCCTAGAAGTATCATTCCTAAAGAAAACTTCATTGTATTTACATCCCAGTTCGACTACAAATTAAAGTCTGTTTTATCTTCTGATAATGAAATCCCTATCCAACAGCTTCTGAAAAACAATAATGTTTTTTTACTACTACCAGGATAGGATTTATATTCCTCCACAACTAAGACTCAAAATACTTAAGTTACACCATGATTCACCTCTATCAGGACATCCAGGAGAATATCGGACTTATACTAAAATCACAAGAGAGTTTTGGTAACCATCCTTTAGACAATCTGCTAAAGAGAGTATGTAAAAAATTGTTCCATTTGTGCCTCCTCAAAATCATAGAAAAGACTCCCTTACGGATTACTCATGCATATGCCCATTCCTTAAAGACCTTGGTATCATCTTTGCATGGATTTTATAGTGGAACTTCCACTTTCAGAAAATCAGAACACTATTCTCGTCATTGACGTATTCAGCAAAATGGCACATTTTATACCTTATCACATGTTGCCTACCGCTTCTCAAACAGCTCAGTTATTTTTAAATAACATAGTAAAACTACATGGTGTACCTTCTATTTCAACCACCGACCGTGGCTCACAATTTACTTCTCGTTTTTGGAAGAAACTTTGTGAGAACCTGCAAATTGACCACAGATTTTCCACCTCTTTTCATCCTCAGACCAACGGTCAATCTGAGAGACTTAACCAATGGTTGGAGCGGTATCTAAGGTGCTATTGTTCATACAATCAGAGTGAATGGGTATGGTATCTCCCTATGGCAGAATATGCTTACAATAATTCTGAATATTCATCAACTAAGATGACACCATTCTATGCAAACTACGGTTTCTACCCAACATCATCTTTAACAAATCTCAAAGCCTCTCCTTCGCCCAAAGTTGATCATATTTCTAATTCTTTGTTAGAGAATTTTAAAATACTACGCCAAAACATTCGACTTGCACCGACTTATAAGATAGGTGACTTTATGTGGCTTTCGACAAAGAATTTGAAGTGTCAAATTCCTAGTAAGAAATCGGGTGGTCTATTCATCAGACCTTTTCCTATAAAAAAAAATATTGTTTAACCCCAATGCAATTACTCTTCAGCTATCTCTATCCTTGAAAATACACCCTACCTTCCACGTTTCTTTGTTAAAACCCTCTAGGTTTTTAAGTTCCTCTGGACCAAATCTTCCCCCATCTCCTCCCATCTCCTCTACTATTGGACTTTGATCTTTATGAAGTTCATGCGATACTTGATTCCAGAATACATAGGGGACAACTACAATACCTGGTCCTTTGGAAGAGATACCTGCCTGAAGAGGATACATGGGAACCTCTCTTTAATATCAATGCTTCAAGATTGGTATCTCATTTTCATTGCAGATTCCCAGATAGGCCTCGTTCTCGACCTCAAGCTGAGGATCAGCTTGTTTGAAGGAGGGATTCTATCAGAAACTTTTCCTGTATCCTTAGGCCAGCCCACTATACCTTTAAATCTCACGTGCACCTTAACACAGGTACTTAGTACTCAGAGCGTGTGTGAACAGCAAACACAAAATACTAAGTTCTCTATCGTATTTCTGCTAAATTTGTTTGTTATATTTCAACATTATTCCTTTTTGGGAATTGTATTAATTTTACCTAAAGTCTGGACATTTATCTCTCCAAGGATTGTTTATCCGCTTTCTGATTAAAGTCCCTTTTATCTGGATTGTAGCTATGTTCCTGATTGTACTTACCTCTTATTTCTCTTTTTGCTACTGAGACTTGCAACTCATCAACTTGTGCACTCGTCTACCATATTACAGAAAGCTGAAACCTGCAGTATAGAATTGTATTTATTCTTTGCCGCAAAATTTTGTTTCCGATCCCAGACTTAGCTCCACCTTCAACGAAACGTCTTGGCTGCAGTTTGTATATTGATTCAGCAACTGTTTGGAAGTCTTGCTCCCTTTTCAAATTTACTCTGCTTCTATCACAATCCACTGCTGGCTGTCTCTCAAACTTATAACCGCAAGTATATTCAATAAGAAAATCAAGTATTTGAGTAGTCTGATATTTTCTGTGAGTCATTATACTGTTCACAATATATTACTTATTCTCTAAAAGTGAACCGCTTCTTTTCTCTGCTGACCTTTTACAAGAGACTGCAGTTGTGATCTAATACTTAAGAACAGAAATAATTAATACTGTTTGAATTCTGACACCCCGTCTGAAGAAAATCAGACCTCACAGGGGACAATAACCGGGCTAACCCAGAGAACGGGTACAGGACTCACTCGTAATTCCCAGCCAAAAGGGAAGAGAACACCCTTAGCAGGAGGTCAACACCCCCCAAACACGGTAATAGGCCGTGACAAAGCCATGCCATCACTCCAGAGCTCCAGGCCCCAAGGACAACTCACACGAAGTCTAAGATTAAGGGAATGATAACGAGAAC
The DNA here is from genome assembly GCF_027579735.1 of Bombina bombina. Lineage (NCBI taxonomy): Eukaryota > Metazoa > Chordata > Amphibia > Anura > Bombinatoridae > Bombina > Bombina bombina. The sequence continues at coordinate 254,626,431 of NC_069502.1, forward strand.
AGAGTCACCCGAAAGAGAGAGTAAAAAAAGGCTAGTCTCCATAATCCTTTCAGACTAACGTTCCGGAGGACCACACCCAAGGAAAAAGAATGCAGAGCATCCCGAACCCTGGTAGAAACATCCCCTAAACAAATGCTTAGAAAAGGAGACAACACTGCCTATTGTCCCTGATATGGAGACAACTAACTCTCAGAAGTAGACAAAGCCGCACTGCCCTCACTTCCTAAATAAAATTAAATGATAAATCTGGCAGCAGTGGGATCTGAACCCACGCCTCCGAAAAGACTGGAGCCTTATCCAGCGCCTTAGACCACTGGGCCACTCTACCTAGTTCAAAGCCGCCAGAAACCAGGATGAAGTCTAGAAGTCTCGATTCGAAGGAAGAGAACCTCTAAAAGGAACAAGTCCTAAAAGGACACTCCCAAATAGACCTTAAAAAAAGTAAGACCACCAAGAACCGGCGACATGAAGGACCTAAATCCTCCAAACCTCCAACACACAACGGGAAGGAAAACTCTAGTCCCCGCAAAAATTGGAAATAGAGCTAGGGCTGCACGATTTTTTGCGGTTGCGGTTTAAAACCATGATTAATCGCGTATTTTAGCCCAGCCACATTTGATGTCACCTGTGACGTAGAGGATGGCCGCCGACTTATGCTGTGGCTGATGCGGGTTACAGGGAGGGGGCCAACTTACTGAGGAGCGCTGTATACTGCTGTATTTAAATGCAGGTACTGCTGTATACCTATGTATATACTGCTGTATGTATATGCAGGTACTGCTGTTTACGTGTGTGTATATACTGCTGTATTTATATGCAGGTACTGCTGTTTACGTGTGTGTATATACTACTGTATTTATATGCAGGTACTGCTGTATACTTGTGTATATACACTACTGTATTTATATGCATGTACTGCTGTATGCCTGTGTATATACTTACTGTATGCAGGCCATGCTGTATCCGTGTATATACTGCTGTATTTAAATGCAGGTACTGCTTTATCCCTGTGTATATACAGCTGTATTTATATGTAGGTACTGCTGTATCCCTGTGTATATACTACTGGATTTATATGCAGGTAATGCTGTATCCCTGTGTATATATACTACTGGATTTATATGCAGGTACTGCTGTATCCCTGTGTATATACTGCTTTATTTATATGCAGGTACTGCTGTATCACTGTGTATATGCAGGTACTGCTGGATTTATATGCAGGTACTGCTGTATGCATGTGTATATACTGCTGTATTTATATGCAGGTACTGCTTTATACCTGTGTATATACTGACTGTATTTATATGCAGGCACTGCTTGATACCTGTGTATATACTGACTGTAGTTATATGTAGGTAGGTACTGCAGTATTTATATGCAGGTACTGCTGTATACTTGTGTATATACTGCTGTACGTACACACATACATGGTTTGTATTTTTATCCTCGCAGAGTGTATTGGACATTGAGAAACATGTACATTAAGATTCTGTAGTCTTAAATACATTTTTTATTGAAAAATTAAAGGACCAGTCAACACTGTAGTTTTGCATAATCAACAAATGCAAGATAACAAGACAATGCAATAGCACTTAGAAAAAAATCTTCAACTCATTTGAAGTTCAGACTGACAATTTTAAAAGTTGTCTTTTTCCACTCCCCCTGTACCATGTGACAGCCATCAGGCAATTACAAATGCATACATGTACCATGTGACAGTAATCAGCCATTCACAAATACATACACGCTTATTCTTGCACATGCTCAGTAGGAGCTGGTGATTCAAAAAGTTTAAATATAAAAAGACTGTGCACATTTTATTAATAGAAGTAAATTGGAAAGTTGTTTAAAATTGCATGCTCTGAATAATGAAAGGTTAATTTTGATTGAGTGTCCCTTGAAGGTGTTAGTCATTCATAAGTAAATTGCGATTTTTTTTTGCCCATATCGCCCAGCCCTAAACAGAGCATGTTGCAGCGGATCTCAACAGAGACCCGGCCGACTAGATTGACAGGCTAATGAGGACTGATCCATCCCCAATGCCCCTAAGCAAACCACGGACCATCAAATCCTCTCAGGATGCTAGCTGAAACGTGTGAAATAAAAACAAGGAAAAAAACACAAGTCATATTGTGAGCACTAGGCGCCCTCACCGGACCAGCCAGGCATAAAAGGCACCACGTGTCTGAACTATGGCTCAAAGAAAGAAGGATTTGTACCCAGTCAGGACCAGCCTGAAACCAAGGGCCCGAGCAATTTCAAGACCACATAGAGAGTCTCCCCAAAGATGGAGGGATAGACAACAGAAACATAGGACTAGCACGTTCTTACTCTTGAACAAACTTTTGTAAAAGTAAAAAGTGCGACCACAAAATCGTGAGTATCAATTCAAGAGAAGAAAGTTCCCGAAGGAAACATTACGACAACATGAGCTTTAAACCAAAGAAAATCTATCCTCACCAGATTAAATAAAAGATCAGGCAACCTGGAAGAACGGAGACACCCACATGACCAGCACAACAGGAATCTGAATCTTCCAAGCTCAGAACTGGAAATGGATACTTAAATAACAAACTATGAGAAGGATTACCTCATCCCCTTATGTTTAATCATGCAAGCCAGTCTAAGGGGAAGACTGATAAATCCCCCCCATTAAGAGTAGGATCCTCCAGCAACGCCAAAACGTGCCTCAGTAATAATCGAAGGCACGCCAGTCTATAACAAAAGGCGCAACATACCTCTGCCGGGATAAATGAAGACACCAGCCCCGAAGGTTGACCCCCTGAGGCCTCAGGGCCAGTCGCTCCCCCAGAGGGCTGAACTGGACCAGGCCATCCCATGCCTGACAAGCCCCGATTAACAGAACACAGATAATATCGTAAGCACACTCCCGGGAGGTGCAGATGCGCCAGCGATATGGCCATGCGGAACCGTGTCGTAACCTCTGGTGGGAACAGGCCACTCTCCATAGAAGGATAAGCAGCGTTTGGGTTACCGGCTTGCGTAGTAAGAGTTGGTGGTAGAGAACTTGCCTCGTGGGAAATGGAATCCCCAGAGGCAGATGGCTTAGCGTGTCCCCGATCGAGGAACAGAGCACTCTAAAACGGCATTCGGAACATAACTGATGCGCATGTATCACCCAGGCCAATTCATATTCTTCGCAAGAAGTAGAATCTGAATCAGAGACATCTGTCTCCACAAAATCAGAATCCTCCATAAATGGGATATTGATTAAAAAATGGACCAATAAGAAAAATCTAAACGGCACCTTACACCCCCAATGGCTGGGACACTCATCGCCTCCTGTGAACCAGACACCAGCGGACCAGAATTTCTCTGTCACCACACGGTCAGGAATGCGGAAATGGAGAGCTAAAAATGTTACCACGCCCCGGTCACAAGGTAAACAGTGCAGTCCATGAAAAAAGCGCACCCGACTGTAAAGGCAGCGTCACTAGCCATAGGCTGTTATGTTCAAAAATAGCCATGAGTCGAAGTATCACTACACAGTAGCAAACCGAATCACATAACAAACATGATTAAAAAAAACACACTGTTCAATAACCCCCCTTATATTAACCCTTGATTCCAAGATACAAAAGGAGTCTCACTGAGACCCTATGTTAAGGTTATCCCTGAAAGGTTGTAGCCTCTCTCGGATAAACAGTTGTAATAACAATACATCCATGATGAAAGTAAAATGAAATGATCTTACCGGTATCTACGCCGTGGAACAGGAACATGGCCCTTCAAGCGTGACAAAAAGGAGCGTCGCTTCTGCCATCGACTTGAGAGAAGCAGGCAGCGAAACTCGTCAACGCTGATTGCTTGTGGAGCTGTTAATATGAGTCGGATGGGTTTGCAGAAAGACTCTCCCTGCATCTCTGGACTCTAACTTTCACTGAAAGACTGACAGGACTACTTAAAACTCCAGTCCCATGCCGAAGAGTACTACCCTCCATAAGAGACTATCGAAAACTTCTGACACTTGTCTGCCAACCTCCTGGGACGAAAGGCAAAGAATGACTGGGGGATGAGGGAAGTGGGGGAGGTATCTAAGCCTTTGGCTGGGGTGTCTTTGCCTCCTTCTGGTGGCCAGGTTCTGAATTCCCAAAAGTAATGAATGCAGCTGTGGACTCTTTCCATTTCTGAAGAAAACGTGTGTATATATATATATTTCTCTTACTTGGTGTATCCAGTCCACGGATTCATCCTTACTTGTGGGATATTCTCAATCCCTACAGGAAGTGGCAAAGAGAGCACACAGCAAAGCTGTCCATATAGCTCCCCTCAGGCTCCGCCCCCCCAGTCATTCTCTTTGCCGCTCTAACAAGTAGCATCTCCACGGGAGGGTAAAGAGTTTGTGGTGTTAGATTTGTAGTTTTTATTTCTTCAATCAAGAGTTTGTTATTTTAAAATAGTGCCGGTTTGTACTATTTACTCTGAGGCAGAAAGTGATGAAGATTTCTGCTGAGAGGAAAAAGATTTTAGCATGTTGTAACTAAAATCCATTGCTGTCCCCACACAGGACTGTTGAGTACCGGAGAACTTCAGTTGGGGGGGAACAGTTTGCAGGCTTAACTGCTTAAGGTATGCTCAGTCATTTTTTTCTAACAAGACCTGGTAATGCTAGAAGACTGACAGAAATCCCCATGAGGGAAGGTAAACCATTTTCTGAGACGCAGTATAGAAGGATGGCTTCAGTTAAGGGCTTAAATACTGGTTGACACTGTGATGGGCTAAATCGATTACTTTATTAGTGTAATCTTATATTTGTTCAAGTGTTTGAAACGTTGGAAACACTTTTGGTTTTTTTTTATTACGCCTGGCATATTATTAGACACCTAGTCTGACTCAGGAAGGCCCCATAACTTTGGAATGAAGAGGGAGGGGGCCTCATTTACGCGCCTCAGTTGCGCAGTTGATTTGCAAGACAGCTTCATGCAGCTTCACGTGTAGAGTCCTGAGAGTGCAGGAGGACATCAGGGAGGCTTATTTTACTTCTACAAATAACCCTAAAGGAAGGTAGGGCCACAGCAAAGACTGTGGCACCATGCTGTAGTGTGTTAAACCGGTTGTTTACTTCAATTTGCTCAGGTTTGGGCAATAAGGGGTTAATTAATTTGAAAATTTGTGTGCAATCATTTCAAAGCATTAGGATCATGTGGTGAAATTTTCATAAAGATCGGATGTTTTTTGGTGATTTGGTAAAAAAGTGTGTGCTTTTTATTATTTAAAGACACAGTAACGTTTTTTCAAAAAGTGATTTTTTCTGTATTGTAGTGCTGTCTAAGTCTGTCAAACATGTCTGAGACTTCAGATAGACCTTGTTCTTTATGTTTAAAAGCCATGGCAGTACCCCCATTGCATTTATGTGTAAAGTGTGCTAAAACATCTAAGCATTTTAAAGACCATCCAGTGACACTTAAAAATGTAGCCCAAGATGATTCTTTAACAGAGGGTAATGAGGATAGTCCTTCTTCCTCTCCCCATGTGTCGACACCAGTTGCGCCCGCGCAAGCGATGCCTAGTACCTCTAGCGCATTGGCCCCTATTACTTTACAACAATTAGCAGCAGTAATGGATAATTCCCTTGCAGAATTTTTATCCAAACTGCCAGTTTTTCCTAAAAAGCGCGATAGCTCAGTTTTAAAGACAGAGGATGAGCAAACAGAAGCTTTGGATGATTTATCTGTAGTACCCTCACAAAACTCAGAAGTAGCAGTGAGGGACGGTCTGTCTGAGGGAGAAATTTCTGACACAGGAAAAGTTTCTCAGTGGGCAGTCAGATTCCTTAGCGTTTAAATTTAAGCTTGAACACCTCCGTGTCCTGCTTAAGGAGGTTTTAGCTACGCTGGATGATTGTGACCCCATGTTGGTCCCAGAAAAATTGTGTAAGATGGACAGGTTTTTAGAGGTCCCCTTATACACTGAGGCATTTCCGATCTCAAAGAGGGTGGCGGATATTGTGACTAGGGAGTGGGAGAGGCCAGGTGTACCCTTTGTTGTTCTCCCCCCCCCCCTATTTTTAAGAAAATGTTCCCCATAAACGACCCCAGGCGGGACGCGTGGCAAACGGTCCCTAAGGTAGAGGGGGCTGTTTCAACACTTGCTAAGCGTACAACTATACCAATAGAGGACAGTTGTGCTTTCAAAGATCCTATGGATAAAAAATTGGAAGGATTGCTGAAGAAAATTTTTGTTCAGCAAGGTTTTCTTCTTCAACCAATTGCCTGCATTATTCCGGTAACTACTGCAGCGGCTTTTTGGTTTGAGGCCCTGGAGGAGTCGCTCCAGAGGGAGACTTCATACGATGAGGTCATGGATTGAATTCATGCTCTAAAGCTGGCTAATTCTTTTATCACTGATGCCGCTCTCCAATTAGCTAAACTAGCGGCAAAAAACTCAGGTTTTGCCATCATGGCGCGAAGAGCGCTTTGGCTCAAATCGTGGTCGGCGGATGTGTTGTCCAAAACGAAACTGTTAAATATTCCCTTCAAGGGGAAAACCCTATTCGGCCCAGAGCTGAAAGAAATTATTTCAGATATCACTGGGGGCAAGGGCCATGCCCTTCCACAAGATAGGCCGTTTTTAGGCCAAAAACAAGGCTAATTTTCGCTCCTTTCGCAACTTCAGGAGCGGACCTGCTGCAACCTCTGCTGCCGCAAAGCAAGATAACGCTTCCCAGCCCAAAGCAACCTGGAAACCCTTGCAGGGCTGGAATAAGGGTAAACAGGCCAAGAAGCCTGCTCCTGCTACCAAGACAGCATGAAGGGTAGCCCCCGATCCAGGATCGGATCTGGTAGGGGGCAGACTTTCTCTCTTTGCTCAGGCTTGGGCAAGAGACGTTCCGGATCCCTGGGCATTAGAAATAGTTGCTCAGGGGTACCTTCTAGAATTCAAGGATTCTCCCCCAAGGGGAAGGTTCCACATTTCTCGTTTGTCTTCAGACCAAACAAAGAAACAGGCGTTCTTACGCTGTGTAGAAGATCTCCTATAAATGGGAGTGATACACCCAGTTCCAATTGCAGAACAAGGACTGGGCTTTTACTCAAACCTGTTCGTAGTTCCCAAAAAGGAAGGAACTTTCAGGCCAATCCTGGATCTAAAAATTCTAAACAAATTCCTCAGAGTTCCGTCTTTCAAGATGGAAACCATTCGGACAATCTTGCTGATGATCCAGGAAGGTCAATATATGACTACCGTGGATCTGAAGGATGCGTATCTACATATTCCTATCCACAAAGATCACCATCAGTTCCTAAGGTTCGCCTTTCTGGACAAACATTACCAGTTCGTGGCCCTTCCTTTCGTGTTGGCCACCGCTCCCAGAATTTTCACAAAGGTGCTAGGGTCCCTTCTAGCGATGCTAAGACCGCGGGGCATTGCAGTAGCACTTTACCTAGACGACATATTAATACAGGCGTCGTCTTTCCACAGAACCAAGGCTCATACGGACATTGTTCTGGCCTTTCTAAGGTCTCACGGGTGGAAGGTGAACGTAGAAAAAAGTTCTCCGTTCCCGCTTACAAGGTTTCCCTTCCTGGGAACACTAACAGACTCGGTAGAAATGAAAATCTTTCTGACAGAGGTCAGGAAGTCAAAACTGTTGAATACTTGCCGAGTTCTTCATTCCATTCCTCGGCCTTCTGTGGCTCAGTGCATGGAGGTAATTGGTTTAATGGTTGCGGCAAAGGACTGCAACTGTGCATGCTCAAACAGTGGAATGGGGATTATGCAGATTTGTCTCCTCAAATACAAATGGGCCAGACAACCAGAGACTCTCTTCTCTGGTGGTTGTCTCAAGATCACCTGTCTCAGGGAATGAGTTTCCGCAGACCGGAGTGGATCATTGTCACGACCGATGCCAGTCTGTTAGGCTGGGGTGCGGTCTGGAACTTCCTGAAGGCTCAGGGTCTATGGTCTCTGGAAGAATCTCTTCTCCCGATAAACATTTTGGAGCTGAGAGCGATATTCAATACGCTCCAGACGTGGCCTCAACTAGCGGAGGCCAAATTCATCAGATTCCAGTCGGACAACATCACGACTGTAGCGTACATCAATCATCAGGGAGGAACAAAGAGTTCCCTAGCGATGAAGGAAGTAACCAAGATCATCAAATGGAGGATCACTCCTGCCATCTATCTGCAATTCACATCCCAGGAGTAGACAACTGGGAGGCGGATTTTCTGAGTCGTCAGACTTTCCATCCGGGGGAGTGGGAACTCCACCCGGAGGTTTTTGCTCAGCTGACCCAGCTATGGGGCATTCCAGAATTGGATCTGATGGCGTCCCGTCAGAACACCAAACTTCCCCTTTACTGATCCAGATCCCGGGATCCCAAGGCGGCATTGATAGATGCTTTAACAGCGCCTTGGTCATTCAGTCTAGCTTATGTCTTTCCACCGTTTCCTCTTCTCCCTCGGCTAATAGCCAGAATCAAACAGGAGAAGGCTTCGGTAATTCTGATAGCGCCTGCGTGGCCACGCAGGACTTGGTATGCAGACCTAGTGGACATGTCATCGGTCCCACCATGGAAACTGTCATCGAGGCAGGATCTTCTAATTCAAGGTCCTTTCAAGCATCCAAATCTAGTTTCTGTGCAACTGACTGCTTGGAGATTGAACGCTTAATCCTAGCTAAGCGTGGTTTCGCTGATTCAGTTATAGACACTCTGTCCTGTCACCAGGAAAATTTACCATAAGATATGGCGGAAATATCTTGGTTGGTGTGAATCCAAGGGTTACTCGTGGAGTAAGATTAGGATTCCAAGGATATTAGCTTTTCTCCAAGAAGGATTGGAGAAAGGTCTGTCAGCTAGTTCCTTAAAGGGACAGATATCTGCTCTGTCTATCCTGTTACATATGCGCCTGGCAGCTGTACCAGACGTTCAGGTGTTTGCACAGGCCCTAATTAGAATCAAGCCTGTTTACAAGCCTGTGGCTCCTCCATGGAGTCTAAATTTAGTTCTTTCAGTTCTTCAAGGGGTTCCGTTTGAACCTTTGCATTCCATAGATATTAAGTTATTATCTTGGAAAGTTTTGTTTTTAGTAGCCATTTCTTCTGCTCGAAGAGTTTCTGAATTGTCTGCTTTGCAGTGTGATTCACCCTATCTGGTGTTCCATGCAGATAAGGTTGTTTTGCGTACCAAACCTGGTTTTCTTCCAAAAGTGGTTTCTAATAAGAATATTAACCAGGAAATCATTATTCCTTCTCTGTGTCCTAATCCAGTTTCTAGGAAGGAATGACTTTTACACAATCTTGACGTGGTTCGGGCTTTAAAATTCTATTAAAAAGCAACTAAAGATTTCAGACAAACATCATCCTTGTTTGTCGTCTATTCTGGTAAGAGGAGAGGTCAGAAAGCGACTGCTACCTCTCTTTCCTTTGGGCTGAAAAGCATCATCCGATTGGCTTATGAGACTGCTGGACAGCAGCCTCCTGAACGAATTACAGCTCATTCCACCAGAGCTGTGGCTTCCACATGGGCTTTCAAGAATGAGGCTTCTGTTGAACAGATTTGTAAGGCAGCGACTTGGTCTTCACTGCATACATTCGGCAAATTTTACAAATTCGATACTTTTGCTTCTTCAGAGGCTATTTTTGGGAGAAAGGTTTTGCAAGCAGTGGTGCCTTCCGTTTAGGTTACCTGACTTGTTCCCTCCCTTCATCCGTGTCCTAAAGCTTTGGTATTGGTATCCCACAAGTAAGGATGAATCCGTGGACTGGATACACCAAGAGAAAACAGAATTTATGCTTACCTGATAAATTACTTTCTCTTACGGTGTATCCAGTCCACGGCCCGCCCTGACAATTAGGTCAGGTTCAAATTTAATTTAACATAACTACAGTCACCACTGCACCCTGTGGTTCTCCTTTTTCTCCTAACCGTCGGTCGAATGACTGGGGGGGCGGAGCCTGAGGGGAGCTATATGGACAGCTTTGCTGTGTGCTCTCTTTGCCACTTCCTGTAGGGATTGAGAATATCCCACAAGTAAGGATGAATCCGTGGACTGGATACACCGTAAGAGAAAGTAATTTATCACGTAAGCATAAATTCTGTTTTTTTACATTTGTCTCAATAATAATGCACATGTCTGGCTTATACAGTTAAATGAACTGACAAGGGAAATAAAATCATCAAAAAGAAAATTTATGCTTACCTGATAAATTTGTTTCTTTTTAGACACGAGTCCATGGATCATCATCCTTACTTGTGGGATATTCCCCTTCTGGTCAGCAGGAGGAGGTAAAGAGCACCACAGCAGAGCTGTTAAATAGCTCCTCCCACTCCAGTCATTCGAACGAAGTTAGGAAGAGAAAGGAAAAGCCAAGGTGCAGAGGTGTCTGAAGTTTACAAAAATTAACAACCTGTCTTAAAATAACAGGGCGACCGTGGGTTCATTGTCTAAAAAGAAACAAATTTATCAGGTAAGCATACATTTTCTTTTTAAAGACACGATAAGTCCACGGATCACCATCCTTACTTGTGATACAATACCAAAGCTAAAGTACACATATGATAAGGGAGGGACAAGACAGGGAACCTAAACGCAAGGCACCACTGCTTGAAGAACCTTTCTCCCAAAAGCAGCCTCAGCCGAGGCAAAGGTATCAAATTTATAAAATTTAAAAAAAGTGTGAAGAGAAGACCAAGTTGCAGCCTTGCAAATCTGTTCTACAGAAGCTTCATGAATGCCCATGAGGAAGCAACAGTCCTAGTGGAATGAGCCATAATTCTTTCAGGAGGCTGCTGTCCAGCAGTCTCATATGCAAAACAGATGATACTGTTCAGTCAAAAAGAAAGAGAGAGGTAGCTGTATGATCCTTGTAATTTTCTCTGGAAAACGTAAACAGAGAAGAAGACTGACGAAAGTCCTTAGTCGCTTGTAAGTAAAATTTTAACGCACAGACTACGTCCAAATTGTGCGGAAAACGTTCCATCTGAGGAGGAGTAGGACACAAGAAAGGAACAAAAATCTCCAGATTAATGTTCCTGTCTGAAACAACCTAAGGAAGGAATCCTAGTTTAGTACGTAAAACTACCTTATCTAAATGGAAAATAAGGTAAGAATTGTATTGCAACGCCAAAAGCTCAGACACTCTTCGAGCTGAAGAAATAGCAACAAGAAATAAAACTTTCCAAGATAACTTAATATCTAAGGAATGCATAGGCTCAAACGGAGCCCCTTGAAGAACTAAATTCAGACTCCTTGGAGGAGTAACTGGTTTGAACACAGGCCTGATCCTAACCAAGGCCTGACAAAAATATTGAACATCTGAGATATCTGCCAGACGTTTGTGTAACAAAATAGATAAGGCAGAGATCTGACCCTTTAGGGAACTTGTCGATAAACCTTCTTGGAGAAAAGACAAAATTCTGGGAATCCTAACTCTACTCCATGAGTAGCCCTTGGATTCACACCAATAGAGATATTTACGCCATATCTTATGGTAAATCTTTCTAGTTACAGGCTTACGCGCCTGAATCAAGGTCTCTATGACTGAATCAGAAAAACCCCGCTTGGATAGGATTAAGCGTTCAATCTCCAAGCAGTCATCTTCAGAGAAACTAGATTTGGGTGAAGGAATGGCCCTTGAATGAGAAGATCCTTCCTCAATGGAAGTCTCCAAGGTGGCAGGGATGACATGGCCACCAGATCGTCATACCAAATCCTGCAAGGCCATGCAGGGACAATGAGGATCACTGATGCCTTCTCCTGTTTGATTCGAGCAATGACCCGAGGAAGAAGTGCAAACGGGGGAAATAGATATGCTAGGCTGAAGGACCAAGGAACTGCCAGAGAATCTATCAATTCCACCTGGGGATCCCTGAACCTCGACCCGTATTTCGGGAGCTTGGCATTCTGATGAGATGCCATGAGATCTAACTCCAGCCAACCCCATTTGAGAATCAGTTTAGAGAATACTTCCGGATGGAGTTCCCACTCTACCGGATGAAAAGTCTGCCTGCTCAGAAAGTCCGCCTCCCAGTTGTCCACCCCTGGGATGTGGATCGCTGACAGATGGCAAGAATGGGCCTCCACCCACCAGATTATCTTGACTACCTCGGTCATCGCTAAGGAACTCCTCGTTCCTCCCTGATGATTGATGTAAGCCACTGTCGTTATGTTGTCCGACTGGAATCTGATGAACTGGGCCAAAGTCAACTGAGCATTGAAAATCGCTCTTAGTTCCAGGATGTTTATCGAAAGAAAACAGACTCTGCCTGAGTCCATACTCCCTGAGCCTTTAGGGCTCCCCATCCTAAAAGGCTGGTGTCTGTTGTCACAATCACCCAGGAAGGTTTGCGAAAGCAGGTCCCCTGGGATAGATGATCCAGAGACAACCACCATTGAAGATAGTTCCTAGTCTCATTCGAGGAGACAAATCTGCATAATCTCCATTCCACTGCCTGAGCATGTTTAACTGCAGAGGCCTGAGGTGAAACCGAGCAAACGGTATGATGTCATCAGTCCGATTACTTCCTGCACTGAGCCACTGACGGCCAAGGATTGGACTGAAGGGCTCGACAGGTATCTATAGAATCTTCAATTTTCTGACCTCTGTATTGAATTGATTAGAGTTCTCAAGAAAATCTCCCTGGTCTTCGGGATTAAGGAACTCTTCCAGATTTACCTTCCACCCATGAGTTCTCAGGAAGGATAGCACAATGTGGGTATGAGACCTTGCTTGTTGACAAGATGGTGCCTGGATTAGAATATCGTCCAGATAATGCGCCACTGCAATGCCCCGCGGTCTTAGAACCGCCAGCAGGGACTCAAGAATCTTTGTGAAAATTCTGGCAAATTCAGGCAAACCTTAGGGACTTGTGATGATCTTTGTGGATAGGAACATGTAGATATGCATCCTTTAAGTCCACTGTCGTCATAAATTGACCCTCCTGGATCAATGGAAGAATGGTACGAATAGTTTCCATCTTGAAAGATGGAACTCTGAGAAACTTGTTTAGACTCTTGAGGTCTAAGATAGGTCTGAAAATTCCCTCCTTTTTAGGAACTACAAACAGATTTGAATAAAAACCCTGCCCGTGTTCCTGTACAAAAAAAAATTACTCCCAGGGAGGAGATAGGTCTCTTACACAATGCAAGAACGCCTCTCTTTATCTAGTCTGCAGATAATCTTGAAATCTTCCACGGGGAGGGAAATTTTTGAACTCCAGTTTGTATCCCTGAGACACTATTTTTATAGCCCAGGGATCCTGAACGTCCCACACCCTAGCCTGAACGAAAAAAAAGTCTGCCCCCTACCAGATCCGATCGGGGGCAAACCCTTCATGCTGACTTGGATTCAGCAGCAGGTTTCTTGGATTTTTTACCCTTGTTCCAAGGCTGGTTGGGTCTCCAAGTAGGCTTAGACTGTGAATAGTTTCCTTCCTGTTTAGAGGAGGAATTGAAGGAATTGCCCTTGAAATTTCGAAAGGAACGAAAATTACTTGGTCGTTCTTTTTGTTTACTTCTCTTAGGAAGGAGATGACCCTTACCTCCCGTGATAATTTCCTTCAGGCCAGGTCCAAACAAGGTCTTTCCCTTGTAAGGAATTGCTAGAAGCTTAGACTTAGATGATACGTCCGCAGACCAAGGTTTTAAACCACAAGGCTCTGCGGGCTAGGATAGAGAACCCTGAACTCTTAGCTGCCAATTTAGTAATTTGCAGAGAAGCATCCGTAATAAAAGCATTGGCTAATGTCAGAGCTTTAATCCCATCTTGGATCTCCTCTAAAAAAGTCTGTGTCTTAAGAGACTCGGACAGAGCATCAAACAATAAGCTGCCGCACTGGTGACAGTAGCAATGCACGCAGCCGGCTGCAATAGCAGACCTTGGTGAACATAAATCTTTTTAAGTAGACCCTCCAACTTCTTGTCCATGGGGTCTTTAAAAGCACAACTATCCTCAATAGGAATAGTAGTTAGTTTGGCCAACGTGGAAATAGCCCCTTCCACTTTAGGAACTGTTTGCCAAGTTTCCCTGACAGCGTCAGCTATAGGAAACATCTTTTTGAAAATATGAGAAGAGAAGGGAATACCTGGTCTCTCCCATTTCTTAGAAACAATCTCCGAAGCTCGCTTAGGAACTGGAAAAACATCTGCGAAAGAAGGAACTTTGAAATATTTGTCCAATTTACTCTATTTCTCAGGAGCGACCACTACCGTGAAATCACAGTCGTCTAAAGTAACCAAAACCTCCCTGAGTAACAGGTGGGGGTGTTCTAGCTTAAACCTGAAAGAGACAACCTCTGAATCAGTCAAAGGTAAGGAACTCCCTGAGTCTGAAATTTTACCTTCCGATAGAACTTCTATACCCTCCATCTCAGTTCCCTGGGAGGGTAGATCCGAGATTGCCACCATAGCATCAGAAACCTCACTGACCACATGTTTGCCTTGTAGCATAGGAAAGGCAGACAACGCATCAGAAATTGTGGAAGACATAAGTGCAGCTATGTCTTTTAAAGTAACTCCAGCAGGAGCTAGAGTAGAAGTACAGGGCACTGCTTGAGCGGGCGTTAAATATTGGGACGCTTGGGGAGATCATTAGATTGCTGAGAAGCATCTGCCTTTGAAAAATTTTGTTGATGAAAATTTTTCGCTCTATAGCTTAAAGCCCTCAATACACGAGGGACAAAAAGGAACTGGTGGTTCCACATTGGCATCCAAACACATGGCGCAAGTAACATTTTGCACAGCTTCTAAATCCATTTTAGAGAACAGACAATAATATAATGAGCAAAAAGAATAACATTTTTAATACAAAAAAAAGGTTACTGGCCCTTTAAATTTTAAAACTGAACTTTTTTTTACTGCATGTTGTAAAATGAAAGGCAAATTTTAAACAGAGTACTTAGGATACTGTGCCTTTAAATTGTAAATGCAAACTATTTTCCTGCTTAAAACAAAAACGTATCACATTTAAATAAATAAAAATGTTTTTAATCAACAATCAGACACCTCTACGCCTCAGCAGCTCTGCTGAGGCGCCTACCTGCTGACTGGTCTCACTGCAATGTCCCAGCGGTGCAGAAGAAAAAGACTCTGGAGTGCCAACAACCGCTTGCTTATTCAGCCTAAAAAACCATGCGGTTCTAGAGCGATAAGACGTCACTGTCCTGCAAGTCGGAGCCGATTAGCCCCACAGCTAAACCGGAAACGTCTCTGGATGCCAGCCTAGATGAAACTGCGCAGCGTAAACCTCTAAGGAAGAGTGAAGCGCGCAAAATGCTGGCCCCGCCCATTGTGGGTGTTAACATCTACACAGCCCGATCGGCTTTACTTTCAATAAAAAAAATAACGATAGTGACAAGCTTTACTCCCAGTGCCTGTACATAAACTAAAAGAAAGTATTTATCCAGCCATCAGTTAAACTTTAAAATAGACCTTTATTCATTTCTTACAGGGTCCATCATGTCAAACAACGTTTCAAACCTATACTAGGTTCTTAATCATGTCTACTGAATAGTGTACAGGTGTGTCTTTTATACCTGTCCAATTTTTAATCAGATTGCACATCAGTGCCATCTTGTGGTCAAAATTTAAAATTACATGTAACAAACAATTTAAAGAAATTTATTATGAATTGCTATATTTTAGTTTAGTTTTTCCATTATTCATGTATGTTTGTCACATGGAAATTTAAAACCAAATTTATATACATACAATTAAAACCTATACACATTATAATATCAGAATCAAATATGCTGTTACAGGTATATGCCATCATAATCAAAAGAATAATGACCATTCAAAATCTTTATTTAGGCCTTCAGGTGTCATTGTGTTTAGTCTGTTTATCCAAAACATCTCCCTTTTTTTAAGCATCTGTAGCAATCAAAAATGGTATTATTACAAATGAATTCAAAGAATGCCTCATTGAAAAAAACCCAGTAAGACCAGTAATATATATTTCACCAAAAATACACAAAGACAAACATCAACCACCAGGACGCCCAATAGTGGCAGGAGTAAATTCCATTTTTTCAAAAATTGCAATATTTTTAGATAAAGTATTACAACCTTATCTATTAGATACATCTTCATATTTAAAAGACACCAATGATTTTCTTGCTAAATTAAAAGATATTGGCAGATTGGAGACAAATGCATACTGTATACATTAGATGTTACAAGCTTATATACATCAATCAAACACACCAGTGGCATTGAAGCAGTAACTAACACTTTGAAAACCAACAATATATACAATGAACATGAAATACAATTTCTGATAAGTTTATTATCTGTCATACTGTATCACAACTATTTTTTATTTCAAGACACTTTTTTTCTACAAAAGCAAGGCACAGCAATGGGCTCCAGTGTAGCCCCAACATATGCCAACATCTTTATGTCCCACATAGAAGAGAAATTCATATACTCACATCCATTATTTTTAAAATATGGTGCGGCATGGTGGAGATTTGTGGATGACATATTTGGCATATGGTGGGGTGACACTGGTAGCCTACTGCAATTTGTTCAACACCTCAACACATCTGTAGCTGGTCTCAAATTTACACTTAACATGGAGGAAACAGGAGTAGCATTTCTAGACACCTTTGTATATAAAGAACAGGGATTTTTGAAAACTGATTTGTATGTGTAACCCACAGATAAAAATAAAATATTACAATATGACAGTTTTCATTCAAAAAAAACAAGAGGCAATACCTCAAGGTCAATTTAAAAGAGTAAAAAGAATAGTGACTGACGAAAAGATATGTGACATAAGACTAAATGAAATGGCAGATAAATTCAAAAGAAGAGGGTATCCAGAAGAATTAATTACAAAACAGTTGAAATACTTTAAAAACAAGGAAACTGACAACACTAAAAATATAAAAAAAGAAAACAGGATGATATTTGTAACCCAATACAACTCCCTAGGAACAAAAATATCACACATCATAAATAGACACTGGCACATATTGAGAGACTGTAATCCCCAAGTGGAGGATTTCAAAAACATTCCTATGGTAGCCTATAAGAAAACTAAAAATTTGAGAGATGAATTAGTAAGGGCAGATATAGGTAGCAATAGAAAGACTATACAAACAACAATGGGATCAGACAATAGAGGGTGTTATCCATGCCTACATTGCAGTCACTGCAGTTCAATAATAAAAGGAAAAGATTTTTTTCACCCCATTAAGGGAACCAAATACCCTATAAAAAAACATCTAACATGTAGAAGCACATATTCTATCTATCTTATCAAATGTCCGTGTGCCAGGATTTATATAGGAGAAACGAGTAGGGAAGTAAGAACAAGAATCACTGAACATAAATCCAACATTAGAAATAAAAATATGGAAGCTCCTGTTTCCTGTCACTTCCTCTCCATGGGTCATAACATCAGTCAACTTAGGTTTCAAGTTATTGAACAAGTTGACAGACCCAGGAGGGGAGGTGACAGGGACCAGATGCTTAAAAAAAGGGAGATGTTTTGGATAAACAGACTAAACACAATGACACCTGAAGGCCTAAATAAAGATTTTGAATGGTCATTCTTTTGATTATGATGGCATATACCTGTAACAGCATATTTGATTCTGATATTATAATGTGTATAGGTTTTAATTGTATGTATATAAATTTGGTTTTAAATTTCCATGTGACAAACATACATGAATAATGGAAAAACCAAACTAAAATATAGCAATTCATAATAAATTTCTTTAAATTGTTTGTCACATGTAATTTTAAATTTTGACCACAAGATGGCACTGATGTGCAATCTGATTAAAAATTGGACAGGTATAAAAGACACACCTGTACACTATTCAGTAGACATGATTAAGAACCTAGTATAGGTTTGAAACGTTGTTTGACATGATGGACCCTGTAAGAAATGAATAAAGGTCTATTTTAAAGTTTAACTGATGGCTGGATAAATACTTTCTTTTGGATATACATTGGGGTCTGGCTAACCCTTTTCCTGTGCCGCAGAAGGAAAATAAGTGCTGTCTTTCACTATCATATCCTGTACATAAACTGCCATAAAAAAAGCACCCTCCATACATAGAGAGCCTGAAGTCCCATGTCAAAGGCTCCATTTGCCTTATATATATTAAAGGTATAATTAAAGTGCCCACTTTCTTCTGAGTCTTTGTAGTTATTTCCTAGAATAAAAAGTCTGCACTTACCTTAAAGGATTACTTTCTGTTATAATTTTTAAGCTAAACAACTAACATATTAAAGTTAATAAACATTAATTAAAACCTACTGACCTATATTTTCTCCAAAACAAAGTTTCATAAAGTTCTAAAAGTTATATCTTTTATTAGCCGATGATGTCACGTTATCCTGCCCACTATTTTCAGCACTGAGTGTTCAAAATACTTAAACCAATAACTTTGTGTTTAAAGCGCCATTTTGAAACCTAGGTATTGTAAATGGATTGGTACAGAGCAAAGGGTACCCACGGAGTGGGTTTGGAAAACAATTAAATTTGCAGACAAGATTTCTGATATACGGTAGAGATATGTTAATGAAATGATATTGATAAAAAGCGTATTTGGGGTAGTTAGTTAGTAACAGGCATAGAAAATATTTACTCACAGTGGCCCTTTAATGCTGTCCGACAGCAGGACAGCCCAACAGGTTTAAGAGGTCCTCTCCCTCCTATAGCCCTGTGGAAAATGATAAGGCCTGAGTTAGTACTTGCTTAGGCCATCAGGATAAGGGCAGCAGAAAAGTATGGGAGGCGCAGTGAGAATTATGTCCCACCAGTTCCCATTGCTCTAAAGCCACTGATATGGACTACGGCTACACCCTAGAACAAAGCAGCACAATCTTGCACTACTTTAAAAATAATAAACTCTTGATTGAAGAATCTATACTAACACCTCACTTTACCTCTTCCTATCACTAACGTAGGCAAAGAGAATGACTGGAGTGGGAGGGAAGGGAGGAGCTATTTAACAGCTCTGCTGTGGTGCTCTTTGCCGCCTCCTGCTGACCAGGAGGTGAATATCCCACAAGGATGATGATCTGTGGACTCAGTGTGTCTTTAAAAAGAAATTTAAATTTTGACTTCTGATATAATGTATTAAAAAAAAAAATTGACTTTGGTTATATTAAACTGTGAGTATAATGTAATGTGGCCAAGACAATCCCACCATTAGTAAGCTCTTTATAGAAGAAAAAAGCCTAGGGGTTCATGACTTGAAGCTATTAGTCTAGTAATGTTAAATTAAATACAGGGCAAAAAATTATTTCTTATCTACTCCATTTTCTTCTGGGACATTTATTTTACGCACACAAGGCTGCCAGCTCATTTGCATTCAGCTTCTGCAAGAATAGCAACATTGCATTACTCTTTATCTTTAAACAATAATGCAAGTCTGGTGAACAGTGATTTCTATATCTCTTTAGAAAGATTGAGATTGTAATTATCTGAAGCCACATTTGTTGCTACTTATGAACTATTGTGCACGGTTTCCTATTGGAAAACTTGTAGCATATCTTTGAGTACAAACTTTAAAGGGACACTGAACCCAAAATTTTTCTTTTGTGATTCAGATAGAGCATGAATTTTTAAGAAACTTTTTAATTTACTCCAATTTTCAAATTTTCTTTATTCTCTTGGTATCTTTATTTGAAATGCAAGAATCTAAGTTTAGATGCCGGCCCATTTTGGTGAACAACCTGGGTTGTCCTTGCTGATTGGTGGAAAAAATCCATCCACCAATCAAAAAGTGCTGTCCAGAGTTCTTAACCCAAAAAAAGCTTAGATGGCTTTTATTTCAAATAAAGATAGCAAGAGAATGAAGAAAATTTGACAATAGGAGTAAATTAGAAAGTTGCTTAAAATTGCATGCTCTATCTGAATCACAAAAGAAAAAAATTGGGTTCAGTGTCCCTTTAATGATATACTTGCATTGTTGGTACTTAAATCGACTTTGTACTGCAATTTTTGTTATCCCCTTAAATGTGTTCCCAATGATCTATTTTACCTGCTGGGATATGTTAAATTAGTTACAAGTAGCTTGTTTACCTTTATTTTGACCTTTTAAACAGCGTAATGTTCATTATGTACACAGACAGATAATATAGGGGGCCTTAGTATGCATAGAGAAAAATAAGGAACTCTGCTGTCTTTACAAGCTCAGCTCATTTGAATGGGATGTAGCTTTAATGAGTAAAACATCTATTGCATATACAAAAATAAAACAAAGCTGAAATTCACATACATGTTATACTCTATTGCTGGTATAACTGGAATTCACTGGAAACACCTTAAGGAGAAACCAACTATAATTTACACTGCCTCTAAATGAATGTGTGTATAATTTAAGTAACTATTAAACATTTATGGATCCAATTAATTTGGAGCATGGCATATACAGCATGAAGAACCTCTTTATTTCTAGTTGCGTTAGAACTTTTGCAGATGCCAGCACTAGCCCATAAAATAATTTTATGTTTTATCATTTAGATTAAAATGTAACTTGTTTTACTCTTGTGTAGAAACACAAAACTGAACAGGGCAACTCTGCACCACACAGAAAGTAAACAATTTTTGCATTGTGATGGAGCAATGTCAGTACATGCAGACATAGTAAAATAACAGCTTATAAGGATACTGCATAATCATATATAAATAAATAAAAAGCGTCACTAACAAAAAGGTGACTGGGTCCAGTGTAGAAAGACGTCTCATTCTACATGGTATATAACACACACCCCTGTTGATAAAATTCACTGCACATTTATCATGACCCAATACATATGGGGCCCTTATCAGCATTAGTGCAATAAAACAGTGTACAATGGAGTTTGGGAACAAGCAACGTGTGCAGTGTGATTTAGTGCATGGGAGGTAGGCAGAAACTACAAATTAGTAAAGGAAGCCCAGAGGTATAATTTAGCATCAAGTTGTTGAACAAATAAAATTTAGTTTGATGCTTGAGAGACTGGATCATGCACTAAGGTTATGTGATGGGACATTACATGAGTGAAACAAACTGGGTACAGCAAGATAAGATGATAAAAATAAAGATATGCTTATGCAAGAACTTGATGAAAGTTCATTTGGTACTTTGCCTCCCTATCTTCTACTCCACATATCAGCAGAGTACCCGGGGTCATCTCAGAACCGGACAAATGTTGCATCAATTTGGCGCACTGAAGGCAGGGCCAGCATAATTTTTCTTCTGTACTGTGCATCTTTCTGCAGTGGATTCCGCTCCAGATATACTGTCTGTAATGACTGTGCTCCACTCAGCTCTTCCAGATCCCCCCAGTTCTCTACTAGGTTATCATTCATCTGGGGATAGGAAGAGAAACATCAGTACAAGGAAATGCTAAAGAGAATTTAATTTTCTTTCCAGGGCCTTTTTAAACTAGCCACACCACCCCGCTGATATTACTGACAACAAAGATGGAATATTATGTTAAAATTAGATTTTTTTCAATGCATGATATACAAATTACCACTAAACCAATGTAAGTTACATTTTGTAATTAATGTTTGCTTTGGATAGCTTAACCAACATGAATAAAAAAACAAACAGAAAATGTTAAAATTTTGCATAGTATTACACTGCCCCCACCTGGCTACTTCATGACGACACCCGTCTGTGGAGAATACTGGAAATGTATAATCTAAGAATAATGACTAAATTAGTGTTCGAATCCCAATGTAAAATCAGGTATTTGTGTGTGCGCTTTTTCAGCTAACACTTATTTCAACAAAGGATTCAGAGAAAAGTGTACATATGATAACAGAAGTGAACAGAGAAGGTATTTTTGAAATACTCTATTTGAATCATGAAAGTTTAATTAGGACTTCCATGTCCTTTAAAAGATGGTGAACAACCCTCTAATTTTAATCTCCTAAAAATTGGGAGAAGCTGAAATGTTTAGTCCTGTAAAATGTACATTGTCTGTGTGCAAGCGCGTGTACAACCCATTGTAGATCTTTGATTACACAAGAACCATGGTTGTTTACAAAACTAAAAAAACAAACATTTCCAAGCACAATGACAGCACACTTTTAAAGTTAAACTTTAAAAAAAGTAGTATAAAGTCCTTTCCCAAAGTGTTAAACATTGCTTTCTCAAATCTCACGATTCAATGTCCCCCCCATCTCTGCTAAACTCTTACCTTTATAAAATCCCATCTTCATGTTTCCTTCCAGGGGGGGCTAGTATCTACTATTACAACTGAGCAAAATCTTTAACACACTTTCTGAGTATATTACACAGGATCACCAGTTTTTTTTTAATTAAAAAAACAAAACAACCACCCCCAACAAAAGTGCATCATACATAAAAAAATGATGGTTTGATTTAATAAGGATTTATGCACCCCAAATAATAAATTAAAAGTAACATTAAAAACTTACCCAGAATTCCTGGAGGTCTGTCAAGTGTCTAATATTTTCAATTTTTTTGATCCTGTTGGATGCAACATCCAAGGTAGTAAGTTTAGTCTGAAACAACAAAGCAAGAATATTCATTGTTCTCCGTTACATGCCACCTTTGGGCCTTGTTTCTTATCACGGATCAGTAAGCAACCCATTTGCTACATAATGATATCTTATGGTAAGACTCACATTGTTGTCAAGCCCCTCAAGTACTTGGATGCCATTGTCACTCAGATACAACTCTCGCAGATTCACTAAACTCTGAAGACCTTCAATCTTTGTTAGTCGGTTACTCTGAAAAAAAAAAAAAAACTATGAACATATGCACTGCCGCCACAGATGTGTAAAATAACTACAGTCACAATACAAATACATTGCTAAATTGTAGTCTTCCTCCAATTTACTACTACTGATAAGTTGTCAGAGACTGTATCCTGAAAACCACAAAGTGTAGGATCAGTTAGATTTTCATATCTGGCCACAAGTTAATATTAAAAAGAATACAAAAAGAACCAATAATCTGCTTTTTGTATTTCAGTCTTTATGTGAGGTTGCTATAAAAAGGTGTACAGAAAGAATAGCAACATTTTTCCTTTAAAGACACAAAAAAGAATCTCTAGAGCAGTTAATTTTTTAAACATTAAAAAAAGGACCTTGCCTTGTAGATCCTTAGTAGTAGTAGTAGTAGTAATAATAATAAAAACGAATACCAATAATAAAAAAACAAACAACAAAAATAGGCACGGCCAAGAAACTGTTTTGGTTTCAGAGGCAACCTTTTGTGAGTGACGTAAATAAGTAATACTACAAAACGATCAAGCATTTTTCTCAATCATGTGTAATAAGAAAAGGAAGATAAAAAAAAACACGATCAGCCCTTTGGACATGCAAACCATCTGCAAGCCCCAAAATCCAGATCAGACCCTGGATATGCAGCCTCTCTATCAGTCACATACCCACAGCAATCCTCAGATCAGACCCTGGATCTGCAGCCCCTCTATCAGTCACATACCCACAGCAATCCTCAGATCAGACCCTGGATATGCAGCCCCTCTATCAGTCACATACCCACAGCAATCCTCAGATCAGACCCTGGATCTGCAGCCCCTCTATCAGTCACATACCCACAGCAATCCTCAGATCAGACCCTGGATCTGCAGCCCCTCTATCAGTCACATACCCACAGCAATCATCAGATCAGACCCTGGATATGCAGCCCCTCTATCAGTCACATACCCACAGCAATCCTCAGATCAGACCCTGGATCTGCAGCCCCTCTATCAGTCACATACCCACAGCAATCCTCAGATCAGACCCTGGATCTGCAGCCCCTCTATCAGTCACATACTCACAGCAATCCTCAGATCAGACCCTGAATCTGCAGCCCCTCTATCAGTCACATACTCACAGCAATCCTCAGATCAGACCCTGGATATGCAGCCCCTCTATCAGTCACATACTCACAGCAATCCTCAGATCAGACCCTGGATATGCAGCCCCTCTATCAGTCACATACCCACAGCAATCCTCAGATCAGACCCTGAATCTGCAGCCCCTCTATCAGTCACATACTCACAGCAATCCTCAGATCAGACCCTGGATATGCATCCTCCCTATCAGTCACATACCCACAGCAATCCTCAGATCAGACCCTGGATCTGCAGCCTCTCTATCAGTCACATACTCACATCAATCCTCAGATCAGACCCTGGATATGCAGCCTCTCTATCAGTCACATACTCACAGCAATCCTCAGATCAGACCCTGGATCTGCAGCCCCTCTATTAGTCACATACCCACAGCAATCCTCAGATCAGACCCTGGAACTGTAGCCCCTCTGTCAGCCACATACACACATCTCATCTCAGGTAAGACCCTAGATCTGCAGTCCCTCCCAACCACATACATCTAATCTCAGTTCAGACCCTGGATCTGTAGCAATCCGAGCGCAGTTAAAAATCACGTTGAGTGTCATACACAGCACTCATGCCACAGTTGGCTGAACTCTGAAAAATATCACTTTATCTGTGCATCTTTTCAAATTCAATTATTTAGCATAACACTATATTTAAACATTATTTAGCATAACAGTATATTTTTACATCATTATTTAGATTTTAAATAAAAAAACACTTTTCTTAAGTTCAGCAAAATATGGTAATTTGTTCACACTGCTGAGGAGTATGTAATAATATCAGACCTTGATAAATATTTTTACACTTTGTATTTTAGAGAAAGAGGGACTTACCTGCACACTTAATACAGTGAGGTTACTCAATGTGTCCATGTTCTGTAGTTTGGTGATCTTGTTTTTACCCAGAAAAAGGCTGTCAAGCTCACGGAGGCACTCCAGGTTCTCAATCACCTGTAAACAATTTAGTTTAACATTATACCCCCTACAAACATACTATCTTTAATTTCATGCCATTAGTGCTTGATGTAGATGGCTCTCTATTGGCTAGCTGACAGCATTAGGCTACTGATTAATTACTATTCCTCAATTATATGGCTCTTTATCATTCCACTGCTAAGAAAGGAGAGTTGTTTGTTCTACTGCATGTTGTGAGCTAGGTAGTGCTATTTATAGCCCTGCAGTTGCTTTGATATAAAACACACATTCCTAGTGTACAAGTTTCAACTAGGTTACTGGTTTGAATGAACTACATGCACTAAACATGGGTTAGCTATTTTCACTGAAGTTTCGTTACTTACTAATCAGGCTGTGAGCCACAGTTGTAAGCTTCAAACTGTCCACTAGAGTGGTCCTGCTTGACCCTTGGTCCTTTCCAAAACACTTCAAGCTCCACTCACTGTTTTTCCCCCTGACAGAAGGTTTGCGCTGCTGTATTCTCATTTCTACCCAGGATTACAGCACACTGACTGTCTATTCCATATAGCAACTACGGTACTAAGCTCGATGCTGGAGTCCCGGCTTCCATTGATGAAGGACCATAGCAGAACTGTTTGCTTCCTCTCCCCTCCAACTAACTCTGACACACCCATCCTCTGACATATCAGCGCTACGGAATTTTGTGGCGATATACAAATAAAATGATAATAATTCCATCCTACTCACCCTTATACGATTTGAGCCAAGTTCCAAAAGCCGGAGCTGGGTTAAAGAGTCGAGACATTCAATCCGACTAATCTTGTTGTTCACCAGATACAGACGTCGTAGTTCAGAGAGAGTGTCTAGACCCTCAATCCGTCTCAAAAGGTTAAATGAAAAGTCGAGGATTCTGTGGGGAAAAGTTAACCATAAAATTGTTAAACTCTTAAGTGCAAGAGACATTAATATGAAATCATAAAATGCTTATTTCCAATTTTTACACAAAAGCTTGTTGATCTAAGCACATTGGTAACGTTCTTAAAACACATGCATCTTACAAAAACATATTAAATGGTAACATAGGTAAGCCTAACATGTAGGATATTTCATTATTATGACTGAAGAAAGATAGTCAAGACAAATTATTGTATTGCTGAGTGAATCAGATTATTAGTTTTCCTATGTCACTGGGTCTCTTGATCATGATTAACAAATGGCCAAGCAAATAAGCGTGCTTTGTTTGAGAAATAACAAAATGTATGTACTTTATTACGAAAGAAAGGATATAAGCTTTAAGGAAGCAGGTGGAAATGCCCCTTTCTGAGCTGACTCACTGGAGCTGGCTCAGGGTCTCCACATTCTGGATTTTACGGATTTGATTGTCATACAGGTCCAGCTCAGTTAATGTCACCAACTGCTCCAAGTTCTCAATCAACTTTATTAAGTTCTGACGCAGGCACAGGGTCTATAAGGAAGAGGAAATGAGAATAGGAAGGTTAGAGGGGAGGTTGAAGGAGTAAAGGACAATGTATAATAGTATGTTAAAATAGGATGAAGGCGGGTCCAAAGATGATACACATCTAGCCTACATACAAGCTTGTATAATAAAAATAAAAATACTGAATTCAAACATTTTTGTTTGTGCGTTACATTTATGGAGAATAGTCTTATGGAACTAGCAAATTACAATTAACCAAAAAACATGAGCGAGAACTTAACACCTTCTGTAATTTCATGTAATGGTTCATATTCTCTAATATTTACTAAATGGAAAAAATTATCAACTCAAACTCAATGAATGGAAATTTAGAAATCCAACTAGACTAAGGAACCTATACTCTTGTATGAGAAGCTAAATGATCAACTTTTTGGTGAGGGTGTCGGGGACTTCGGACATGCAGGGTATATTTAATTTCTTCTATGGTTTACCATAACAGCCAAACACCAATGAGTGACATACAAAAACACCAGCAAACAATGAGTATTTAAAAACTTCCTGCCCTTAGGACGTTCAATGCCGTCCTAACCGCACTGGGTTTTAACACCCTTAGGATGGCATAGAACGTCCTAGCCTTTTGGCTGTACTTAAAGGGAAATTAAACACTAAATAAATGGTAGATAGAATGATGCATTCAAATAAAATATTAGTCTGAGAATAAACAGATATTGACGGCAGAAAAGAGCCATAAGACCAACAAGTCTGCCCGATATTACCTAAAAGTATAAAAACGTATCTAGTTCGTAGGATAGCCTTATGCTTGTCCCAGGCATTTTTAAAGTCCCCCACAGTGTTTGAAATTACTACCTCTTGAGGAAGTTTATTCCATAAATCAATCACTTTCTGTAAAAATAATGCTTCCTCAAATTACTCCTGAATCTACTACTCTTCAGCTTGAGATCATGACCTCTTGAATTTTCCATTTTAAATAAAATACCCATAGCCTCAGATTTACTAAGCCTTTAACGTACCTTTGCTACCATATCACCTCATTTCCTTCTCTCCTCTAAGCTACACATATTTAGGTCATTGAGCCTATCCTCGTAAGTTTTATTTTTTAGACCATGTACCATTTTGGTAGCCCTCCTTTGACAGACACAAGATGGTTGATGTCCTTCTGAAGATATGGCCTCCAGAACTGCACACAATACTCAAGATGAGGCCTAACTAATGATCTATAAAGTGTCATAAGAACCTTACTATATCTGCTGCAAATACCTCTACCAATACATATAAATCCAAACATTCTGCTGGCCTTACTCGCTGCAGTACTACATTGTCTACTAAATTTTAAATCATCTGAAATAATAATTCCCAAGTCCTGTTCCTCATTTGTAACAGTCAGTAAAGTGTCCTTCAGTCTGTAATTAACATTTGGATTTTTCTTCCCTAAATGCTGTCAAGGTATATATGAAGATTAATATATATATTATTATATATTTGGCTATCAGCACCAAATGATATTGTGTTATAACCCGGCCATATACTGACAATGCATAATTTTACACTTTCCTGTGTTAAACTTTAGATCCCAGTCACTTGTCCAATACTCCAATTGTTGTATATCACTTCTCATTTTGTCTACCCCCCCGACACTTGTTTTCTGTCCTTAAGCCAGCATTCCACTCAGTTCACAACTTCTGAGTCTAAACCAAGGAGATACAGTTTGTGAATTAGTTTGTTGTGTGGGACAGTGTCAAATGCTTTGCTTAAATCTAGATATGCTACATCAACTGTTCAACCCTTGTCTAATACTTTTGTTACATAATCAAAGAAGTCAATTAGATTAGTCTGACATCATCTGATGATTTTGGTCCTCTAAATTGTTTGTCTTTATGTAAGTCATAATTCTTTCTTTTAAGAGGCTTTCCATTAATTACCCTACTACTGAAGTTAAAATAACTGGCCTGTAGTTAGCAGATTCTTCCCTACTGCCCTTTTTATGAAGAGGTATTACATTTTCTATTCTCCAATCATCTGGAACAGCTCCTGTTAATAGTGACTGATTAATGGAAAGTATACCAAAGCGCCAACTTGACGGAGGCTGGGTCTGGACCGATTACAATTATGTCAATTTTTACATAAACATTTTATTATTTAAACATGTTATTAAATAAACAAGTTAAAAATTTAAAAACATGGATCCATGAGTAAACAAACCGATTTATACAACAATAGCAGCTAAATGAGATATTAAACAGATAGTGATAGAGCCAATTTAGCACTTGAAATGACAAACAATTGTTCCTAAAAATGTGTAATTCTGTTACAAATTACAAACTTATCAAAAATGAATAAAGCTCTCAGTGCAGGCTTTGACTATGTGTTTAACACATAGTAGAAACCAGATGGGACATCAATGGAATTAAAACTAGTATACACTACCACAACACATGAAAATATGAGAATATTGAGGGATAGTGAGAAATATGTGAAAAAAATTGTGATCTTCAACAATGGTGAAATAAGAACAAAAATACAAAATAAACCACCACAAAATACAAAATTTAGCCAAATATCAAGAGTTGATGCGATGTGTTCAAATCGTGAATATATCCAAAGCTATAGATGTATATAGTCAATGAACCAATATATGCTATGCGTCCCTTTAAGAAAAAGCCAAATGTCTAAAAAAAAAAAAAAAAAATGCGAAAAAATGTGAATACTGAAAACAATAATGGTAGTCAAAAGTTGTGTTCAAATTGTGAATATATCCAAAGCTATAAATGTATGTAGTCGATGAACCAATATAGGCTGTGTGTCCCTTTAAGAAGAATCCAAATGTCTAAAAAAAAAAAAAGAAGTTTTTTTTTGTGAAAATATGTGAATCCTAAAAGCTGTAGTAGTAATTGTCCAAATGTGAGTGCTGGGGGTCAATGCCAATGCCTATTAGCCGTTTTCAAACCAGAATACTATTTTCTTAGCAAATGTTTGTTACAATCCCTGGGTCCTTCTTCTGTAAAAGAAAGATACAATAGTGTAGGTTGTTTTAAAATCAATAAAATATATGGAAGTATGCTTACCAGTCGACGCGTTTCGGTCATGGAAAGACCTTTATCAAGACTTAGTAGTCTTGATAAAGGTCTTAACATGACCGAAACGCATTGACATTGACCCCCAGTACTCACATTTGGACAATTACTACTACAGCTTTTAGGATTCACATTTTTTCACAAAAAAACTATTTTTTTAGACATTTGGATTCTTCTTAAAGGGACACACAGCCTATATTGGTTCATCGACTACATACATTTATAGCTTTGGATATATTCACGATTTGAACACAACTTTTGACTACCATTATTGTTTTCAGTATTCACATTTTTTTTTTAGACATTTGGATTTTTCTTAAAGGGACACACAGCATATATTGGTTCATTGACTATATACATCTATAGCTTTGGATATATTCACGATTTGAACACAACTTTTGACTACCATTATTGTTTTCAGTATTCACATTTTTTTTTTTAGACATTTGGATTTTTCTTAAAGGGACACACAGCATATATTGGTTCATTGACTATATACATCTATAGCTTTGGATATATTCACAATTTGAACACATCAACTCTTGATATTTGACCAAATTTTGTGGTATTTTATTTTGTATTTTTGTTCTTATTTCACCATTGTTGAAGATCACAAATTTTTCACATATTTCTCACTATCCCTCAATATTCTCATATTTTCATGTGTTGTGGTAGTGTATACTAGTTTTAATTCCATTGATGTCCCAACACAGTCAAAGCCTGCACTGAGCGCTTTATTCATTTTTGATAAGTTTGTAATTTGTAACAGAATTACACATTTTTAGGAACAATTGTTTGTCATTTCAAGTGCTAAATTGGCTCTATCACTATTTGTTTAATATCTCATTTAGCTGCTATTGGTGTATAAATCTGTTCGTTTACTCATGGATACATGTTTTTAATTTTTTAACTTGTTTATTTAATAAAATGTTTAAATAATAAAATGTTTATGTAAAAATTGACATCATTGTAATCGGTCCAGACCCAGCCTTCGTCAAGTTGGCGCTTTGGTATACTTTCCATTAATTCGACCTTTCCATAATTGACAACTAGGTGTCAATATATCAAAGCTAACGGTCTCTTTTCTAGTAGGCGCTAGGTGCACACCACTAATAGTGACTGATTAAACAGATCAGTTAATGGGACAGTTAGAACTGATCGAAGTTCTTTTAAAACCCTTGGATGATTATCAGGAGCCACTGACTTTTTATAATTTATTTTTAAAAATGTAAAAAAAAACAAAAAAAAAAAAAACACCTCATCCTCTGTAAAAAGATTAGTGTTAAGCTTGTTTCTATTTTTCGTAGCATCCCTTAAAGGGACATAATACTCATACTGCATCAGTTTTAAGCGATTTAGCATATAACTGTAAAAAGATGACAGGAAAAAAATCACCTGAGCATTTCTATGTAAAAAAGGAAGATATTTTTACCTTACAATCTCCTCAGCTCAGCAGAGTAAGTGCTGTGTAAAAAGTTATATTTCAGTTACTGCCTAGCTGCAGGTAAAAAAAAAAAAAGAAGAAATGAACTGCAGCCAATCATCATCAACAGTGCTGAGGACATGAACTCATGAGATTTCATAGTAAACTTCCTTAAACTGAATAGGGAAATAACATGAGTATGCACGAGGCTCACTCCCTTGCGTGTCCCGGTACAACCATACTGATTTGCTGCTTAAAGTTCTTTGCAATTGGGCTTGAATACTTAGGACATTTTGAGGTTAAATATCTTTCTTTTTTACATAGAAATGTTCAGGTGATATTTTCTAGTCCGCTTTTTGCAGCTATGCTGCATCACTTTCAAGTGTTTCAACATTTGGGTATCATGTCCCTTTAAACGTAGACATTTTATTTTCACAATCTTTTGTGAAAACAGAACAGAAGTAATCATTGAGACAGTCTGCAATTTGCTTATCTCCTATTCTTCTACCATCAACTGTTTTCAATTTTACTATTCCTACCTTAGTTTTTCTTCTTTCACTGATATATCTAAATGTTTTGTCCCCATGTTTTACGGACTGTGCGATCTTCTCTTTTGCATGAGCTTTAACCTTCCTAATTAACTGCTTAGTCTTTTTTTGCTGGAGTCTCCATATTTTCATATCATCATTTGATTGTGTGGGTCTGTAATTTTTCTAAGCTATCTTTCTCTTTACAGCATGTGCTACTTCTTTGGAAAACCAAATTGGTTTCCGACATGAAGATGTTGTTTTTAAAGTTGTATTTGCTGTTTAAATATTGACAAAATAAGTGTAAAGTTTTAATGTCTATAAAACAATGGGAGCTGCTATGTTGTTACTTAGGTTACCTTCTCTACTGTTGTCAATTAGGGACAGTTATAAATAGGTCATTAGAGTGTGCAGCCAATGGCTGTGTGGAATATAACAGTGTTCTGCACTTCCATTTCTAACAGGAACTGAAAAGCTCACAATTTCAGAGTGCAAGTGCAGGAAAAGGGGACAAAATAAATAAGGAAAGTATATTGCAGGCCTTTTAATATTTATACGATTTATAATTTTGTATAACCATCTCAAAAAGTGTTTAATGTCCCTGTAAGCCAAAGGCGCTTCCTGAATGGGATCGCGGGCGTGGCTAGCATCATAGGCACTCCCCCAGACACAATCCCATTATTGAAATCACACGATCACATGAATGATCGCGTGATTTCACTTTTTAACTTATTTGGGCAGGAAGGGGTTAACTCCGCCCCCCAAATTTTTTTTTTTTTTTAAAAACACGAAATTTATGCTTACCTGATAAATTTCTTTTTTGACACGATGAGTCAACGGATCTTTTTAATTACTAATGGGATATTCACCTCCTGGTCAGCAGGAGGCGGCAATGAGCACCACAGCAAAGCTGTTAAATATCACCTCCCTTCACTCCCAACCCAGTCATTCGACTGAAGTCAAGGAGAGAAAGGAAGTAACAAGGTGCAGAGGTGTCTGAAGTTTATAAACCGAACAACCTGTCTCTTACAAAAACAGGGTGGGCCATGGACTCATCGTGTCAAAAAAGAAATACATTTATCAGGTAAGCATAAATTTTGTTTTCTTTAATGACACGATGAGTCCACGGATCACCTTAATTACTAATGGGAATCAATACCCAAGCTAGAGTACACAGATGATAAGGGAGGGACAAGACAGGGAACCTAAACGGAAGGCACCACTGCTTAAAGAACCTTTCTCCCAAAAGCGGCAAAAGTGTTAAACTGGTAGAATTTAGAAAAAGTGTGAAGAGAGGACCAAGTTGCAGCCTTGCAAATCTATTCCACCGAAGCTTCGTTCTTGAATGCCCATGAGGAAGCGACAGCCCTTGTGGAATGAGCCTTAATTCTCTCTGGAGGCTGCTGCCCAGCAGTCTCATATGCAAAACGTATGATACTCTTCAGCCAAAAAGAAAAAGTAGCAGCCGTAGCTTTCTGTCCCTTACGTTTTCCTGAAAAAACTTGAAACAATGCAGAAGACTGATGAAAATCCTTAGTCGCCTGCAGGTAAAACTTGAAAGCACGAACCACATCCAAGTTGTGCAGAAGCCGTTCCTTCTGAGAAGTAGGATTGGGACACAAAGGAGGAACAATCTCTTGATTAATGTTCCAATCAGAAACTATTTAGTACGTAAAACTACCTTATCAGAATGAAAAATAAGATAAGAGGACTCATACTGCAATGCCGAGAGCGCTGACACTCTGCGAACAGAAAAAATAGCAACAAGAAATAAAACTTTCCAAGATCACAACTTCATAACTAAGGAAAGCATAGGCTCAAACAGAGCCCCTTGAAGAATTCTAAGAACCAAATTAAGGCTCCATGGAGGAGTAACTGGGTTGAACCCAGGCATGATCCTGACCAAGGCCCGACAAAAGGATTGTACATCTGGGACATCTGCCAGACGCTTGTGTAATAAAATAGATAAGGCAGAAATTCAACCCTTTAAAGGTGCTTGACGATAGTACTTTTTCCAACCCTCTTGGAGAAAAGACAATATCCTAGGAATCCCGATTCAACTCCAGGAATAACCCCTGGATTCACACCATTATAAATATTTGTGCCATGTCCTATGGGTAAAATCTTCCTAGACACAGGCTTAAAGGGATAGTAAACCTAAAAAAAAAACTTTACACGATTGCAAACTTTGTGACAAACTTTTACTTTGCAAATAACATCTTTAAGCAATTTTTGTTTGTTTACCTGCAATTTACAAAAATAAACCTTTATCCTGCCAAACCCCTCCAGATCCTCATTATGTATATCAAATCAAACTGTTCTACTTAGGTAGAACAGTCATGGCGACCCGCATGCGCATTCTGTCTTCTCTGTGATCCACGCATGCGCAAATCTCATTGTCAAGCTTAGGAGCCGGAGCAGAGTGCGGGCGGGGTAATACTAGGAACAGATCATGTGATTGCCCTCAAATTACAAATGACAGTGGAGCCGGCACTTATTCCATACAAAACATATGAGCTTTATTGTCCATATACTGTGGTTTTATTAATGTGACAATAAGGTTCATATGTTTTATGTGGAAGAAGTTCCGGCTCCACTATCATTTGTTCCTGTATTCCCTGGTCTGGAGGGGTTTGGGCTTGTTCCGTGAGGTCTCTGGTACATCTGATCGTTGTGACAAACGAGCTGTCTCCGCTGCAGTAGCTCCTAGACAGTGGGCTGTTTGCAGAGTCGAGCATACAGCGTTAGTGTTAGGAGTGGTGAGGACGCTGGTGCAGTTAGTGTAAAATCTTGTTTTCCTGCTGAGTAATGAGTATACATCATAAACCTGCCCATGGATGCTCATTTGCTGAGTGTTAGTTGTAGAAGCTTAAGACCTCTGCTTGTGGGACCAGGGACGTCCCAGTGTAGGGAGCAAACTGCCTGCTCAGCTCCTTTCAGTGACATTGTGTCCTCGGTCCCCCACTGACTCAGGCAATACTCACTAATTAGACAGTGTCACAGGAATCCCGGTAAGGAACCTGATAGGAGCGTGTGCTTTAGAGGAAATAAATATGTTTAACTGATCACAGCCGCTGATGTATCTCTGTCTCATCTGTCACTCATCTTGCCGCTTACAACCTACACTAACCATGCATGCAGCAACCACTCACTATGCTTCAGGCAGTTTTCTGGCACTGGCCAGATACTAGAAGAATAACTTTTCTTGTACTTAGATGACAAGCCCAAATAACAGTTCTAATCTAAATATGCAAATTAGATGATTCTTGCTGCCCTGCTATTGGTTAATGGAATTGCATAGGTAATGAGAAAACCCAGCCTACATTTAGGGGCGGGCATTAGTGCCGTTTGGAGGAGAAATAAAAATATAATTTTTATTCTGAAGCAAACTTAGTTTAAAAATCAAAGTAAGTGGGATTAAATATGTAAACCTTTACCTAGCTGATGACATGTTTTTATTAGTTGAAAAAAGAAAATATTTATAACCCTTTAAGAGCCTGATTCATGGTCTCAGTGACCGATTCCTAATCCACGCTTGGATAAAATAAAAAAACTTTCATCCTCCAGTAGTCAGCTTCAGAGAACTACTTTCGGATAAAAGAAGAATCCTTGAAGTAGAAGGTCCTTCCTCCACAGGACTCCCAGGAGGAAGATGTGACACGTACACCAGGACTGCATACCAATCCTGCGGGCCATGCCGGTGAAATAAGTATCACCGATGCCTTCTCCTGCTTAGTTCGAGCCAAGACTACAGGAGAAAAACAAACGGAGGAATTAAGTATGCAAGACTGGAATTCCAAGTTAACGTATCGAGAAGCAATGAGATTCAATTGTAACTGACCCCATTGAGATTCGGCTGGAACATTACCGGCTGGGTTTTCCCCCCTTGGTAAAAAGTCTGCCTACTTACGAAGACCGACACTCAGAAGTCCCTTCTGGGATGCAGGTCGCCAACAGACAGACATTGTGGGTCTCAGCCCACTGAACGATCTTGACTACCTCTGTCATGGCCGCGAAAACTTAGAGTCCTCGACGGCTGAAGTAAGATCTAACTTAAACCTGATAAAGCCAACTGAGGCCAGGCTAGGAGATGATTTCGTTTTTTAAAATGGTTATGGGAAGAACAGACTCCACCCGAGTCCATGTTCCCTGTTCTTAAAGGACCCCAAACAGTTCCCCAGCCCAAAAGGCTGTCATCTGTTGTCACACTCACCCAGAAGAATAGCGAAAGCAGGTTCCCTGGAAGCAAGGATCCTGAGACAACCACCAAGAATTCTTAACTGTTGAGAACTAAGGTGGAAACGGGCAACTGGAAGGATGTCCATTGTCGTTACCATCAGCCCAAATACCTCCATACACTGAGTCACTGATGGGACTGAAGTGCTAGGTAAGAACGAAATCCTTGAATTCCTGACTACCGTCAGCTTCATTGACGAGGAGACTAATATAATATAGCTCTGCAAGAAAAACTACCCTTGTAGATGGAACTAAGGAACTCTCTACCAAATTCACCTTCCCTCCGGGAGACCGCAGAAACAATCGTGCGAAACCATGCTTGTCGAAAGGAAGGCGCCTGAACCAGAATGTCGTCCAGAAAAGGTGTCTCTGCAATCAGAGCACCAGCAGCAGTGATCCCGGAACCCTTGAAAAAATTCCGAGAACTGAGACCAGGCCGGAAAGAATCACGAGCTGGAATGTTTGTCTAGAAAGACAAACCATAGAAAATTGAGATAGTCCTTGTGGATGGGAAGATGCAAGTATGCATCCTTCAAATCTCCCGTGGTCATAATTGACCGTTGTGGACCAAAGGAAAAATGGAACGATAGTTTCCATCTTGAAATACGGTACTCTGCGAACCCTGAGTGGATTCTAAAATAGGTCTGAGGGTTCCCTCCTTCTTGGGAACCACGAACAGATAGGAGTAGAATCCCAGACCTCATTCCTGCATTGGACCAGGAACTATCACTCCCAGGTCAGAGAGGATCTGTACACAGCGTAAAAGCGCCTTTTTATTTAGTCTGGTCTGCCGATAATCTTGAAAACAGACACCTGCCCCTGGGAGGAAAGTCTTTAACTCTAACTTGTATCCCTGGGACACAATGTACACCGCCCAAGGATCATAAAATCACAAAGCCAAACCTGATAGAAGAAGGAAAACCTGCCCCCTTACGGATCGGGTGCATGCCCTTCATGCTGTCTTTGATTCAACAGCAGGCTTCTTTCATTATTCTAAGACTGATTGGGTCTTCCATGAAGGCTTAGACTGCTCCTGCTTGGTAGAAGGAGGGAAAGGATTTCCCTAGAAATCTCGAAAGAACCTAAAATTCTCTCTGACAACCTTTCGCTTATTTCTCTTATCCTGTAGATGAAACATCCGCAGACCAAGATTTTAACCATACTGCTCTATGGCCAATATGACAAAGCCTGAATAATAGCTCCCAGCTTAAGGAAACTCTGAATTAAAGGAGTTTACTAACTTAAGGGCATTTATTCTATCCCTTCGAGAGGGGAGTCTGTCCAATAGAAACAGACGACGCATCAAACCAGTAAGCCGCACTTGTGACAGTAGCCATACCAACCGCAGGTTGTTAATGTAAACCCTCTAACTTCTAATCATAGGGTCCTTATCCTGCATATGATCCAAAAGGAACTACTATCCTCTAAGGGAATAGTATCTCCCTTCTGCAAAGACTCCTTGATAAAGTCCACTATAGAAAGCATCCTTTTAAATATAGGGAAGGAGAAAAAAGGGATACCCGGTTTCTCCTATTCCTGAGCAAATATCTGTATAACCCTATCTGGTACAGGAAATACTTCCACCATGAAGGGCACATTTAGGATAATTTACTGGACTCTCTAGGATAGACTACGCCGGTAGTGTCGGAGTCGACCAGGGTAGCTAAAACCTCCACAAGTTACAAATGGAGGTATTCAAGCTAAAAATAAAGGAAAGCAGCCTCAGGATCAGATGAAGGTATTACCCCATCTGAGTTTGAGAATTCCCCCTCAGATACTACCGAAGTATCCTCCTCTTCCAGGATACAGGGAAGAAACATTCGGAATATTGATTGAATATATGTCCTCTTGTACTTTTTTCTACAGTGTGGACAAACAGACAATGCATGAAATATATATAACATTTTTTTGGGACACATTAGGAGAAATTTGTGGCATATCTTGACCATTGTCAAACTCCTAAACAGCATGCGCCTTAGAAAGAGTAGGTTCAGAAAAAAATATTTTTATAAGCACATTGGCATCAAAACATAAAACCAAGAGACACCTAGAAGGGTCTATTGGTCCCTTCTAAGTCACAAGGGATGAGTTAAACAAATAAACATGTTAAATTTTGTAAAAAAATATTAACATAAAAAACGTTACTGTCTCATTAAAATTTTAAAATGTAACTTTATATTTTTGTGTGCAGAAGTTAGATTAGTACACAAATATAGTAGAACCTATCTACACCTCAGCTTAATTTTGCTGAGGTACCCATCTGTCCTTCAGAAACCTAGTATTTTTTAAAATGTAACTAGAAAGAAAGAAAAGATACTGGCTTCATTTTTATTCATAAAAGGATCCGGAACGCAGCTGTGGCGCTGTCCGGTCCCACATATGTGACCATACTAAAGACTGAGCTTGCAACTAAACAAAGACTTTACTTTCCTAAATCGGAAATGATATAGATAGTGCGCAGCCCAAAACGGCGCCAAACATAGCTCCGTCCCTCGTGGGCGCGATAACAATCACTCTCCCGGTCGCCATTATCAATGTATTAGAAATAGCAGAGTGCGCAGCTCAAATCGGCGCTAAACAAGCTCCGCCCATCGTGGGCGTTACAAGTATCAATCTCCCGGTCGCCATTATTGTAGTATTTAAAAATAAGCCACCGGGAGCTAACTGAACCTCTTGTCAAACCTGAGGTAAAATAGTGCTACCGCTGGTTAGATAGCAACTTAGCCCAAATATGTGAAGCTAACTGAACCTCGTCACCAAAAACAATCACCTCCTACTGAGTCCTTCCTTACTCAGCCCTAGTGATTAAGCCCTTCTAGTCTCCTCAGCCCCAGTGCCTGCTTACAACTTGCTGTCACAGGGTCCCCTTCCTTTAACAATAGGAGTTATGTCTCAGGAAAATAAAGTGCTCCACTTCCTGAGATCCTTTTCCCAGACTCAGAATAAAAAGTTAGCACTTACCTTTAAAATCTGCCCGACAGCAGGGCAGCTCACCAGGATTGAGAGGTCCTCTCCCTCACATAGTCCTGTGGAAAAAAGAATAAAGCCTGAGTAATCTTACTTAGGCTATCAGGAATTAGGGCAGCATAAATATATGAGAGGCGCAGTGAGAATTATGTCCCACCAGTTCTCATTGCTCTAAAGCCACCACTGCTCTACTGAAGAGACCGATATGGACTACGGCTACACCCTAGAACAAAGCAGCAAAATCTTGTACTACTTTCAAAATAATAAACTCTTGATTGAAGAATCTTTTCTAACACCTCACTTTACCACTTCCCATCACTAACATAGGCAAAGAGAATGACTGGAGTGGGAGTGAAGGGAGGTGATATTTAACAGCTTTGAAATAGAAATAATTCAATTTGGTAACATAATTAAAGCCTCTTAAAATTGCATGTTCTGACAAATGAAGGATTTATTTGGACTTTAATGTCCCTTTAACATATAAAAACATTTCTAGGTTTCAGGACAATAGTAACATGAAGGAAAAAAAAAAAAAAAGTAGTGAGTTTGGGCTTTTACGTCATGTCAGTGGGAGAGTTAAGTTTTTGTTCATCATTATTAAGGGTGGTGCATCATATGTTAAATTAGTGCTCATAGTGAAACAAAAAAGAAAAAATATCATGCTAAAATCTTGCATGAAATAATGCTTACAGTGTAAGTAATTTAAAAGTAAAATCACCCACTTCTGATTTCAACTATGTTATGATATTCGTGAAACAAGCTGCAAGGAAATACAGAAAGATACCTCCGTTATGTCCAACAACAAATAACTATTTAAAGGGACACAAAACCCACATTTTTTCTTTCATGATTCAGATGACTTCAAGGCCCGGTACATTTTAGCCGGACGTGTCCAGGGCCTGATATAGATGTATCATTTTCATTGGTGTCAATTGGTTGAAATTACTTACTTATCCAGGTCCAGTCCCGTTTCCTGCGCTCTGTCCCCCCACTGTACTGCCTCTATATGCATACAGCGCACACGTGCAATGGCACTCGGAAAGGCCTGCTGCTCCACACATGAAGAATAACGGGCAGGCCTGTCCGAGTGCCATTGTGCAGCTGGTAAGGATGTCAGGTGCGCAGTATTTAACTGAACAGTCCAGTTTTTTAGAAGACTCTTCCGTTTTTTTTTTGTTTTTTTTAAGTATCCTGAGTAGCAGCTAAATTTTAAAGTACATCCTATGCCTCTATACATTACAAAAAAGCACTGAAAGGAGTAACACTTGCACATGTACTGCTCCAATACTACTGGCATACAAGGGTGGTAAAAATGAGACTGGCAGTCTTGGAAGGATTATAAAAAAATGCTATGTGTATGTTGTGTGCTGACATTTGGGTAAAATCAATGCTATGTGCTTTTGGCTGGGAATCATGACGTGTAAAACACTGCTCTGTGTGTGCTACTGGCAGTCAAATCACTACAACCATTGTGTGACTCGCATATTACCAGTGTCCAGTATTTTTGTGGTGGATATCTGGCAACCCCAGCAGCTAAGGTATGTCGGGCTGTGGCCCGGTTGTTGAGAAACCAGCCAATAAGGTGAGGTATATATGTGAAGCCACTGAGCCTACCTAGGTATGCTTTTCAACAAAGGATACCAATAAAACTAAACACATTAGATATTAGACGTAAATTGGAAAGTTGTTTATATCAGAGCATACAATTTTAAACAACTTTCCAATTTACTTCTAATGTGTTTAGCTTTATTGGTATCCTTTGTTGAAAAGCATACCTAGGTAGGCTCAGGAGCTGCCGATTGGTGGCTGCACATATATGCCTCACCTTATTGGCTCACTCATGTGCATTGATGTTTCTTCAACAAAGGATACCAGAAGAATGAAGCAAATTAGATAAAAGTAAATTGGAAATTTGTTTAAAATAGTTTTCTCTATCTGAATCATAAAAGAAAAAAGTTGAAGTTTCATGTCCCTTTAAGGCTTTAAAAAAACAAACAAAAAACACAACTTAGTAATGAGCCAGTGTAAAATCACAAGCAATGCATAATTAAGACTTACCTTAACTTTCTTGAGTACCTCAAAGCCCTGGATCTTTCCTATTTTTATGTGGTTAAGGTCAACATCCTGAGGAAAAATAATTACAAAAAAGCATTTGAGAGGACACTACATGGTTAAAAAAAAAAAAAAAAAAAAAAAAAAAAAAAAGTAAAAATCTCTGCTCAACACAAGCATGGATAGAAATGGACAAACAAGCTTTGTCTGTATAACTACAAGAAAATGGGCATTAGAAATAAGCAGGTAAGAGCAGTGAGGTAAATCAAACTCAATTACCTCAGATTCTGGGTCAAGGTTGATAGTCTCTATGTCCACTGGTGCTTCCAAATCTCCTGAATACAGAAAATATATTAGTTGATTATTACATATATTAATTTGACATAATTATATGGTACTATAGCTATTAGAAAAATCTATTCATACACAAAATACTGTAATCAATTAATACTTATTACTCAATACATTATGTTTTTGTATTTTTGAGATATTGCCAATTGAATGAATATCCTATTCACACACTGTTTGTGTATACATTTTACAAACTGTTGTGACACTCTAAGGTAACATCCCAACACACATTTTCTTATGTAGTCCAGCTAGTTCTACTAGTTCACCTATTACGGCTTGTAAAGAAGGGTATTAATAACCTCAGTTCAACTAAACAGTGAAGATATTTAATGTTAAGTTGTTCTCCTGAATGCTGAAAAAGGGAGCAGTACAAAA
Organism: Bombina bombina; assembly: GCF_027579735.1. Taxonomy (NCBI): domain Eukaryota; kingdom Metazoa; phylum Chordata; class Amphibia; order Anura; family Bombinatoridae; genus Bombina; species Bombina bombina. Next base: position 254,667,604 of record NC_069502.1, read on the forward strand.
GGGTAATGGGTACGATAGCAGCATGGTTACTACTCACTATGCTTGCGTTTGTCCTCCTGTACTTGCAGCGTGCTATAAAAGCTGTTCTCTTATTTTAACCCATTACAGAAGACAGCTAGTAAAGCTCTACATCTTTACCGCTAATTGTGATATCCTAGATATACCTCTGAAACATCAAGTCTATATTTGCCGCTGCTTGAACAAATGACTAAGATGACTTTTGGATCTTTCTAGCTTTAATGTTGTCTCTTAAATCAAATAACCCTTGAAGCATGGGGACTAAGACCAATAATAAACGAAAGAAAGTGGTTAAGGATCTGAAATACTATAATAAGATGCAAACAATTCCTATATGACTGCAACATTTAAGAAAGAAATACAAAACTGAATAGTATGTCAAATTCCAAAACTGATTTTTATCCTGTAAAATTTCTCACAGGGTATGAGAAAAAGAAAAAAATAAAGAAATGCATAAAATCAGCTAAAAATCCAATAATATGGAAAAAAGGAATTTACTGCATATTGTTCCAAAAATAGAAACCAGCCAACCAACCACGTGACTTGGATATTTAAGCCAGGATTAAAAATAAATATTTATTGCTGCATTAGGACATAATCTTATAAAAAGGGTTCCTTACTCTTGAAAAGGGTCCCTATGCATATGTACAACAATTGCTTGACCCTAAGAGATAAACTGATGCGTAGAAGATGAATTCCATATTACCAGGCCAGTTTCCCAGAGTTCCATTAAATTTATCAGCAATATGGTTTTGCTTCCTTTCCAACTTTCCACTCTAGCGTGCTTGAGTTTGTAGTCAAGCAGATCTTCAGAGAATCAAATGTTTGCCTTATACCAGACTGGACACGCCATCAGGATCAAGCTTTCTTTTATTTCTTCCAAAATGTGATTACAAACCAACAGCTTCATTTCCGATTACCCAGCCTTTAGAAATTTAGAATTATTAAAAATGATCATTATGTTCAAAAGCAAGATGGACATATAAAATCTCTGCAACCAAGATTGCCCAAAGGACCCAACATAAGAATATAGTCCAGATAATGACAGCCTTGGATACCTACTATACGGATATCTGCAATGAACATAGCTTCTCTGTACAAAACTTAGTAAAGGTTTGTTCTAAACAACTTGAAGAATGTAGATGGACATGCAAAACACCTAGAGAAGCAAGACTAGATTTCCTTTTGGATGAAGTGAAATTTAGCGCCTTGCATTCTTGCTTCTATAATTCGGGGGGGGGGGGGGGCGAGAAAAGAGAATAAATATTCCTAAACAGTGTTAGCCTTGAAGAGAGCCAAAAATATAAGCTTTAGAACAAAAGAAAATGATTTTCTTGGTAATATTAGTGGTTATTATGCTTTATCACCAAGTCTTATCAGGTCCATTTATAACATTGCAAAAAAAATATATAATGTCACATACATGACTTTAGTAGCATTTTAAATCAAGTTCTGTAACCATAAGAAAGCAGATCTTATTGTAGGTAAACTTAAAGGGACACTAAACCCCAAAATGTTTCTTTCATGATTCAGGTAGAGAATACAATTATAAACAATGTTACAATTTACTTCTATTATCTAATTTGCTTCATTTTTAGATATCCTTTGTTGAAGAAATAGCAATCCACATGAGTGAGCCAATAACAAAAAGGTATCTATGTGCAGCCACAAATCAGCAGCTACTGAGCCTATCTAGATATGCTCTTATGCAAAGAATATCAATAGAATGAAGCAAATTAGCTACTAGAAGTAAATTAGAAAGATGTTTAAAACTGCATGCTCTTACTAGACTCTTACTGGTTAAATAACTCACTGAAGGTCTCTCCTCTGGCTTTATCATTGGTTTACATTGTATTTTTATGGAAGGACATTAAGGTATTAGACAAATGAGAAATTAATCAACATGAGTGTCCTAGCAGCTAGATATCTAATTTAAAAAAAATGGAACATGAAAGCGATCCCGAGTATTTCAGAGGTTAAAAATTGTCTGAAGAAACAATGTATATAAGAACAGATAGACACCAATAAGAGTGATTAACATGATATTAGACAATTCTTTAAAAAGTGGTCAGCATTCATTAAAACTTTCTCCCCTACTGAGATAGACTATCTGATCTTCCCGGTCAGGAATTCAGAGTTAGTATTGTTGGGACTGTGGTAGAACTGTAATCCATCCTTCTCGTCCCTTTCTTTGTTTTTGTTTTGTTGGTTTGTTTTTTGTTTTATTGTTGCTAATAAAAAAAAAAATTGATAAAAATATCCAATATTTATTGAAGCAAGTTGTGCATATTTTTTGTAGCCACTAAGAGGCAGACTACTAAAAGAATAAGCTGTGTGTCATTTAACTTGTTGTTTTTCGCCCTGTGTGGCAGGAAACCATGTGACCTGTTGTTGGTAAATTGGTTGATTGTGGCAAAAAAAATTGTTTACTTTGCCACTGATTTTTTCTGCATTTATCGTTGGATATAAATAAAAGATTTAAAAAAAAAAAAAAAATAATAATTGCATGCTCTTTCTAAATCATGAAATTTAAAAAAAAATTAGGTTTAATGTCCCTTTAAATCTCTCAGGCATACATAATAGAGACCTAGGGGATGAAACTGTACATTCTGAAATATGAAAAAGTCATGGAGAGCAGCAAGTTGGTTAGTGCAAATAAGGCAAACAGGGAAAAACAGATAAGCATAACCAAGATAATCATGCTTAACATAATTTCCATATCATGCTTATCTGGCACTTACCATGTAAGTAGTGCACATGCAAGGTTTTGTCTTTCAAAATTTTACATTTTATATTTATGGTCTTATATTAACTATTGTCATTGGTTATAAATAAAATCAGACAGTTCTTTTGTTGAAATAAAAACAATAACTATAGGTCAGCAATGTAACACAGAACAATCAGATCATTGAATTAGATAAACTTGATAAATTTCAGCTTTATTAAGTTAATATAATATTTTGTTAGCCCTTACACACGCATACATCACTAATCTCAACTTCTTTCAGTCGAATCCTTTTTTGCACTTTTTAAATTTCTACAAAATTTCAGCAACATCACTTTGCATAAATGACAGGCATATCTAAGTATTTTTTTTTCAACTCTCAAAATAAAACAAAAATGAGCGACTACCTAATAAATCAATTTTGATTTATGATGGTGAGAATCCACGAGACATCACGTTAGATTAAATCTCAAAAAGTCACTAGAATAGGCACTCCATAATCCAATGTTAGACAACTCACAGGGTGCAACGTCAGAGAATAACCAGGTTTAACAGAGATGAAAAAGGCAATAACTGGTTAAATTATGATAAAATATAACTTTTTTTTTTTTTTTTTTTTTAAACTTTTTATTGAAAAGTTCAGAAGCTTACAGTTTTCAATGGTAAGGTGTACAGTTACAGCTTTGCTTCACATTATCTACTTATACATTTAACATATTATTAACAATTTAACTGCAGAAAGGAATTCCTAGTTATTAGGATTTTGATAAATTAAAACAAAGAAAAGAGAGGGGAAGGAAGAACCCAGAGCGTTTATGTACTTGTGCTTGAATGGTTAAGTGAAAATTTTGCATTCCTTTGCTTATCTGGTGTCTAAGACGTACAAATTACCTTGCTATTGGTACTAAGATTCTCGGCTATTACTCTCACTATTTATCTAGTCAGGCATTTCTATATTCGTCCCATATAAATCGTATTGAGTCTAAGTCGTCTTGTCGGTTGGTCAGCTTGAAGTGGTATTTCTCTAATGTAAGTGCATGTGTTACTGTAGCTTTCCATACCTCCACTGAAGGAAGGTCTGGCTTCTTCCAGTTTAATGGTATTAATTTTTTCCCTGAATTGACCATAATTGTCAAAAGTGTTAGCCTATATTTACAAGTTATTTTAGGGAATGAGTTAAAAAGAAGAGTCCAGCTGTTTAGTGGTAAGGACAGTTGCAAAACTTTCTCAATTTCTCTTTTGATGGCCTCCCAGTAATCTTTTACTATTGGGCATTGCCACCAGATGTGATATGGCGTGCCCCTATCTTGACAGCTTCTCCAGCACATGTCTGAAACTGTGGGAAAAATTTGGTGTAGACGCACTGGTGTATAGTACCACCTGCACATCAGTTTCAAATTCATCTCTTGAATAGAGATGGATGAAGAAGCTTTACTCATGCGTGTGAATATATCATACCATGTTCGCCTGGGCATAGAGCTTTCTGATTCCTTCTCCCATGCGCTGACATAAGATGGCAGTGTTTTAGAGTATATAACTAAAATTTGTCTGTGTGTGAGAGATAATATTCCTCGATTTGGTAGAGGGTTGATACATATATTCTCAAATGGGGTAAGAGGTCGAGTTAGATGTGCTTTGGACGGGTGTGTGGTGAGAAAGTGGGATATTTGCAAATACGCTAGCCAATCTTGAAATCTAGGGCCATGTTGAGCAATAATGTCTTCTTGCGATTTCGGTTTTCCTGCTGTGTAAAATTCACAGACAGGAAGAGATTCTCGTATACTTAAGGGATATTCCCCTCTCTTTATAAGGTTAAGTGGATGGAGTGCGTTCCCCATTATCGGGGTCAGCGGGGAGTATGTCGAGGAGATGTGCGGATATTTCTTGATTACCCTATCCCAACATTTGTAAGTTTCCCATGTCGTTGTGGCTACAGTTTTTGGAAGTGCTCTTTGATTGGGAGGGAGCCAGCAGGAGCCTCCTAACGGAGTATTGTTAGCTAACTGATGTTCTAGCTGGACCCATTCTTTATTGACTGCATTCTTACACCAATCAACGATTCTGGTCAGAAAGGTTGCCTGCCTATAGTGTTGTAGGTTCGGGGCCCCCATGCCTCCTAATTCTCTTGGACGGTAAAGTGTTGCTGTTGCTATGCGTGGTCGCTTATTTGCCCATATAAACTTGGTTAGCATTTTTTGTATCTATTTCAGAGATATTAGGAGAGATGTGTACCCCAAGGTACTTGATCGCTTTATCTTGAATTCTGAATTGAAATTGCTGTTGCAGAGTTTTTACTGCTGCTGGCTCTAAGTTAATACCCAACAATTCAGATTTAGATATATTTATACTGAAGTTAGAGTAGAGGCCGTACTCTTGTATCAAATGAATAAGGGCGGGGACTGACTTGCTAGGGTGCGTTAGTGTGGTAAATATGTCATCTGCATACATTGTAATTTTGTATTCCGACTGTCCTATCCGATGTCCTGTTATGTGTTCGTTATCCCTAACATATGAGGCTAATACTTCCATGGATAACACGAAAAGTAGTGGAGACAGGGGGCATCCCTGCCTCGTGCCATTTGTTATTTGGAATGGGTCTGAGACTGAGTCATTGAGCTTAACTTTTGCTTGTGGGGTGTTATATAATGAGAAGATCTTCCCAATTAATTCCTGATCAAACCCAAATTTAGATAGAACTTGCTTTAGGAAGTTCCAGCTGAGCCTATCAAAGGCTTTCTCCGCATCCATTGAAATGAATGCGGAGGGTGTGTGCATACGGTGTGCATGTTCCATTAGCGCTAAAAGTTTAGTAGTGTTGTCACGTGTCTCTCGTGTCGGCGTAAAGCCGGCCTGGTTGATGTGGACTATTTGGGGGAGGACTTTATTAATACGTGCTGTTAATATTTTGGCATATAATTTTATGTCTACATTCAGCAATGAGATTGGGCGGAAATTTGCCGGGGTGTCTGGGGACTTCCCCGGCTTAGGGACTACTGAGATTTGTGCTTCTAGCATAGAGGGAGGGAACGGGTTATTATCCGTTACTTCATTAAAAAGGGGCGTTAGGTGGGGTACTAGGTTTTGGGAAAAGAGCTTATAATATTTTGATGAGAAGCCGTCTGGGCCTGGACTTTTCCCATTTTGTAATGTGCTAATCGCATGCTGTATTTCATGCGCCGTGATGGGTTTCTTTAAGTCCTGCAATTGGTCTTGTGTAATTTTGGGTATATTACACTTTGCTACATATGACTTGAGATTTATGAGGTGTTCCTCTGAGGGTGGTGTTTTGGAAATGTTATATAGATTAATATAATATTCTCTAAAACTATCTAGAATTTCTTTTGTTGTGGTTAGGGGACTCTGACCTTGTGGTTTCCTAATCTCATAAATATATGACTTAAACCGCTTCTTTTTTAGTGCCCTCGCTAGCAGTTTGCCTGCTCTATTGCTCTCATAATAAAACATGCTGTTTGTTTTCCGTTGTAGGTTATGGTACTCTATATCTAAAAAACTGTCTAGGGCTGAGCGGGCCGTTTGGTACTTCTGGAATATTTCTAAATTATTTGGGTTTTGTTTTATTGCCAGGTCCATTCGGGAAAATTCATCAGCCAGATCATTATATTGTTGCCTCATATGACGCTGTCTCTGGGCTTTTAATTTTATTAGTTCCCCCCTCAGTACACTTTTATGTGCTTCCCAAATCATATATTTATTATTTATAGAATTTACATTGTGTGCAAAATATTCTGTGATCAGTGTTGATATCTTCGATTGGGTGTCTGGGTCGTTCAGTAAAGTGTCATCTAACTTCCAAAGAAACGTATCTGACTGCGTTTCTGGCCAAGAGAATTTTAGTTTTACTGCTGCATGGTCTGACCATGCTGTTGGGGAAATATCACAGCTATGTATATTAGGGAGGCCTTTCTGATTAGTGAAAATATAGTCTAATCTGCTATGCGTCTTGTTGGGGCTAGAATAAAAAGTGTAATCCTTTGTTTCTGGGTGTATAAGACGCCAAAGGTCATATAAGTTAAGGTCTTTTAGGTTTCTCCATAATGTTGTAGTAGTTTTTTTGGATACCATTATTTTAGGATTGGAACTATCTTTATGGGGCTGGAGGGGAAAGTTTAGATCTCCTGCTAGAAACACTGGACCTACTGCCAAATCTAATGTTTTCTTAAACATAGTGTGGAAGAAAGAATTTTGCTTGTTATTTGGTGCGTAAACATTTACTAACGTTATGGGTCTTCCATATAACAGTCCAGTTAGGCCTAGAAATCTGCCCTCCTTGTCTTTACTGATATTTGAAGTCGTGAACGGGAGGTCTTTTTTGATTAGGATGCTCACTCCTGCTTTTTTATGGGGTCCTGAGCTATGGTAATGTGTGGTGTATGTTTTCCCTAGATATTTTGGTTCTCTTTGATATTGAAAATGAGTCTCCTGCAAGAATATTATGTCTGCATGTCGTTTAGCTAGGTCAGATAGTGCTTTGCTGCGTTTATGAGGTGAGTTCAGCCCTTTAGCGTTTTGCGTCAGTAAAGTCAGATGGTGTGAGCGTTTATCTGTGTTTCTCGACATCATTACCTATACTTGATAGAACTTGATCAGGAATGCTGCATTGTACATTGCTCTGGGTTCGGGAGAAAAAGTTTGAACACAGGTTTTTCTGCAAAACAAAATATTAACAGTGAGAACTAAGTTGTGCATTAGAGTAAACACATAACAAACAAACATATATACTGAAGTTTTAGTATATGGATTACAATACAAGTCTCTCTTCCTAACATAGGGTATATTGAGAGAATACATGGGGGATTTGGTGTTGCTAGCCCCTGGGTCTCATCTAACAGAATCTCCTTCATTCTGGTAAATAAACAATTTCAAACTGAAAGGCAATTCTAACGATAAACTATCTTGGTATAAGGCCCTGCAAATTAATATTGACTAGAATTCAGGACACTTCTGTGGAAACAGTTAGATTAGTAACAGGTGATCTAGTTGGTACTGGAATCAAAGTTTTCCCTTTTTTTGTGGAAACAGTCTGCCAATTTGGAATTCTGTCGTTAGGTCTTTTGGTAGAGAACTGGCTGTTGCTATTGTCAGATGTTGGCTTTATAGGTTCAATGTCCAGAGAGGAACAAAAGGACGCTATTTCATCTGGCGTTTTACAGATAAGTCTAATATTATCTTGAATGACCCAAATCTGTGCTGGGAAACCCCAACGGTAAGGGATCTTCTATAAAATATAACTTTTAATAGCGTCAATTAAAACAAAGCAGCATAACGTTTCGAGAACATTACGTTCCCTTTATCAAATGCAAGATATAGCAAAAGATCTATACAGAGCTATATAAAAACCTCTTAAAACCGTTACCTTGGCTCCCATGAGCGACAAGCCGGATTTACCGCACGGCTATTTGCTAAGAGGTGAAAATGTCACCTCTTAGCAAAAAAAATTTTTTTAGCCGTGGGCTGCTGTAGCAGTTAAGAACGGCGATCGGTTGAAACAAATAAAAGGAGCTTTCTACATGAAGTATCTTATACTTCATGAATGAAAGTCCCCTTTATTTGTTTCAATAGTCAATCCTAGCGTTTGTACAACGCTAGGATTGACTTTCACTTTAAATACCCAATATGTGAAGTCTCTGACCGCCGATCCACAACTGTGGCCCACGTGCTGTGTCCAGTACTGATGTCGTCATCAGCGCACGACTCGTGCGGACACGTACATTCAGGGGCCGTGTTGTATAGTGACAGCCCTGTAGCCAATCACATCTTACCGATCTCTTGCCATTCTAAACCTAAACAAAACAGGCATATCATGAAAATCTGAGACATAGAAACTATGTAACTCAAATACATTAAGAATGACACTGAGCACAGCGCAGAGACTGAATTAAAATACCAATTAGTAAAAAACATTGATTAATAAAAACATAGTGGTTGCGATCTCAAATAAAGTGCAGCATATATATATATATCATTATGCACCTAACCTAACAATGCATAAAAGTGCAATATAGTGCAATATATATCAATCATGCATCAGGGAGTATGGTATAAAACCTTATGACAGAGGGCTTAAGCAGTCAGGTGTGTCTAACAGTACGCACAATCAATTCATAATGTGCAGTCATTTAGACAATAATGGTCAAGCTGTCCAGGAGCGTCTTTGGGTTAATACAGATATAATTTGTTAGAGAATACTAGATGACAATCATGTATATTTCAGTCCCCTGAGTAAAATGGCCCAATATCCAGCATTGTGTTCAACCCTTTAGGGGCTATGGTATCCAGTGTATAGATCCATCTGGTCTTCAAACGCAGTAGCTGGTTGGACCTATTGCCTCCCATTAGCAGTGGTAGTACCTTGTTAATTAACATAGTCCTTAGACTTGAGACACTATTTCTACAGCAGGCAAAGTGGCATGCATCCCTGATCGCACAGCGGTGATTAGCCAATCTTTCCCAGAACGTAGTGACTCTTACCTACATAAAATAGGGAGCATGGGCAAATCAAGATGTAAATGACGTGTACTGGTGCAGGTCAACCTGTGATTGATTTTGTTTTGATGTGGGTGTTAAAAACGTGTCCCTTTTTAAACATACTGTCGCATGTGATGCAGTCCCCACATTTAAAACAGCCCTTTTTAGTGGACTTCAGCCAAGCGTGTCTCTCATAGCATTTCACAGGGTCTGTTTTAACAAGATTGTTGGCACAACGGTATACCATCCTTGGATGTTGTGTGTGCTGGAATGGCAGGGTCTTATCTGTTTTTATCAGGTCCCAATGTTTCCTGACTATGGAGCTCACTTGATGATGCATTGTATCATATGTAGTGATAAAGTTATTATCCTCAATGTTAATGCTCTTGTGGTTTGAAATACCTTGCTGGAATCGCACGAGTCATGCGCTGATGACGGCATCAGTACTGGACACAGCATGTGGTCCGCAGTTGCGGATCGGCGGTCAGAGACTTCACATATTGGGTATTTAAGGTAACGGTTTGAGGAGGTTGTTATATAGCTCTGTATAGATCTTTTGCTATATCTTGCATTTGTTAAAGGGAACGTAATGTCAAAACTTTATGCTGCTTTCTTTTAATTGACGCTATTAAAAGTTATATTTTATCATAATTTAACCAGTTAGTGCCTTTTTCATCTGTTAAAAAAAATTATATATATATATATATATATATATATATATATATATATATATATATATATATATATATATATATATATATATATATATATATATATATACACACACACATATACAGGGAGTGCAGAATTATTAGGCAAGTTGTATTTTTGAGGATAAATTTTATAATTGAACAACAACAACCATGTTCTCAATGAACCCAAAAAACTCATTAATATCAAAGCTGAATAGTTTTGGAAGTAGTTTTTAGTTTGTTTTTAGTTATAGCTATTTTAGGGGGATATCTGTGTGTGCAGGTGACTATTACTGTGCATAATTATTAGGCAACTTAACAAAAAACAAATATATACCCATTTCAATTATTTATTTTTACCAGTGAAACCAATATAACATCTCAACATTCACAAATATACATTTCTGACATTCAAAAACAAAACAAAAACAAATCAGTGACCAATATAGCCACCTTTCTTTGCAAGGACACCTAAAAGCCTGCCATCCATGGATTCTGTCAGTGTTTTGATCTGTTTACCATAAACAATGCGTGCAGCAGCAACCACATCCTCCCAGACACTGTTCAGAGAGGTGTACTGTTTTCCCTCCTTGTAAATCTCACATTTGATGATGGACCACAGGTTCTCAATGGGGTTCAGATCAGGTGAACAAGGAGGCCATGTCATTAGATTTTCTTCTTTTATACCCTTTCTTGCCAGCCACGCTGTGGAGTACTTGGACGCGTGTGATGGAGCATTGTCCTGCATGAAAATCATGTTTTTCTTGAAGCATGCAGACTTCTTCCTGTACCACTGCTTGAAGAAGGTGTCTTCCAGAAACTGGCAGTAGGACTAGGAGTTGAGCTTGACTCCATCCTCAACCCGAAAAGGCCCCACAAGCTCATCTTTGATGATACCAGCCCAAACCAGTACTCCACCTCCACCTTGCTGGCATCTGAGTCGGACTGGAGCTCTCTGCCCTTTACCAATCCAGCCACGGGCCCATCAAGACTCACTCTCATTTCATCAGTCCACAAAACCTTAGAAAAATCAGTCTTGAGATATTTCTTGGCCCAGTCTTGACGTTTCAGCTTGTGTGTCTTGTTCAGTGGTGGTTGTCTTTCAGCCTTTCTTACCTTGGCCATGTCTCTGAGTATTGCACACCTTGTGCTTTTGGGCACTCCAGTGATGTTGCAGCTCTGAAATATGGCCAAACTGGTGGCAAGTGGCATCTTGGCAGCTGCACGCTTGACTTTTCTCAGTTCATGGGCAGTTATTTTGCGCCTTGGTTTTTCCACACGCTGCATCCCTCTGCAAGATCTCACTATTTTTGACTTTTCTGAGCCTGTCAAGTCCTTCTTTTGACCCATTTTGCCAAAGGAAAGGAAGTTGCCTAATAATTATGCACACCTGATATAGGGTGTTGATGTCATTAGACCACACCCCTTCTCATTACAGAGATGCACATCACCTAATATGCTTAATTGGTAGTATGCTTTCGAGCCTATACAGCTTGGAGTAAGACAACATGCATAAAGAGGATGATGTGGTCAAAATACTCATTTGCCTAATAATTCTGCACTTATATATATATACGACATATTAGATGAAGAAGAACAGAAAAATCAGGAAAGACAAGGGGGTGGGGAAACAAAGAACAAATAAAACTGCATCCTCAAACTGAACCTTTACTGTCCATTTAATTTATCAAGTAAACATACATTTAGCTTTCTTTTAGAAGATAGTGAGATTCCACAAGACCACCATGAAATAGGTTAGGACAAAAAAAAAGTTAAGGCAGGTGCGTTACTGATCAGGCTTTGTGGCCATATATTTTAAAGTGGTAGTATTTTGTAAAATGATGTAATGAACACCAACAAGCCATTGTACAAGTTATATTATTGCCCGAGTATTGGGCCAACACTAAAAGACACTGAAGATTGGCTGGAGTTTCAAAATGTTGATTGGTACCCCCATCTCCCGAAGAGACCAGACTCATTGCTCTGAGACAGCACTCCAAGCCTTTAGGAAAGTGGCGTCTGTGGTAATAACCCATGCTGGCCTGAATAAAGAAAGCCCCTTGAATAGAGAATTGTTGAGTCTGCCACCATATCAAAAAAATGTCTCATCTTGTGGTTCAACAGGATCTGCTAAGAATGATCCACAATCTTCGCTCCACTGCTGCAGCATTCTTAAAGGGACATGAAACCCAAACATTTTCTCTCATGATTCAGATTGAGAATACAATTTTAAACAACTTTTTAATTTACTTCTATTTTCTAATCTGTTTCATTCTCTTGGTATCATTTGTTGAAGGAGCAGCAATGCACTAATGGTATATAACTGAACATATGGGTGAGCCAATCACAATCAATATATATATATATATATATATATATATGCAGTCACCAATCAACAGCTAGAACCTAGGTTATCTGCTGCCCCTGAGCTTACCTAGATAAACCTCTCAGCAAAGGATAACAAGAGAAGGAAGCAAATTAAATAATAGAAGTAAATTGGAAAGTTGTTTAAAATTGTATTCTCTATCTGAATCATAAACAAAAATTGTTGGGTTTTATGTCCCTTTAATTGTACAGGACGTAGATCAAATATGGCAAATCAAATTGCATCTGAGGCACCAAACACGAGGCCTAAAACTTGGATTGAGCAACATAAGGAAGAGGATTGAGTATACTGTTCCGTTAGAGAAGTACCAGACAGTGAAACAATTATAGGCCTTAGGACAGATCCCCAGGTCGGAGGAGTCAAGGAACTCTTGGATAGGTTGACTTTACAACTGTGACTGCAAAGAAGATGAAAAACCGCATCTGTGTGTTTCATTGCCAGCTAAAGAAAGGATGCCTGCACCAGAATATTGTCCAGGTACAGAGCTATAGAGATTTTAAACAGCATTTTACTTCTATTATCTAATTTGATTAGTTCTCTTGGTATCATTTGTTGAAAAGCATACCTAGGTAGGCTCAAGAGCTGGGAGCTAGCTGCTGACTGGTGGATGCACATATATGCCTCTTATTATTGGCTTTACCTATGTGTTTAGCTAGCCCCCCCATAGTGCATTGCTGCTTCTTCAAAGGATATCAAGAGAACAAAGCAAGTTAGATAATAGGAAAAATATACATTGTATCTGAATTATGAAAGAAAAAAACCCCATTGGGTTTCATGTTCCTTTAGGATCCAAAATAAGCCTTATTTGTTACAAGGAATAGAATGGAGTAGAGCCCTGGTTTATTTGCGACAATGAAAAGCAGCGACTTTCCCCATTATCCTTAAAGGGACAGTCAAGTCCAAAAAAACCTTTCATGTTTTAAATAGGGCATGGAATTTTAAACAACTTCCCAATTTACTTTTATCACCAATTTTGCTTTGTTCTCTTGGTATTCTTAGTTGAAAGCTAAAACTAGGAGGTTCATATGCTAATTTCTTAGATCTTGAAGACTGCCTCTAATCTGAATACATTTTGACCACTAGAGGGCATTAGTTCACATGTTTCATATAGATAACATTGAGCTCATGCACGTAAAGTGACCTAGGAGTGAGCACTGATTGGCTAAACTGCATGTCTGTCAAAAGAACTGAGGGGGCAGTCAGCAGAAGCTTAGATACAAGATAATTACAGAGGTAAAACGTGTATTATTATAACTGTGTTGGTTATGCAAAACTGGGGAATGGGTAATAAAGGTATTATCTTTCTTTTTAAACAACAAAAATTCTGGTGTTGACTGTCCCTTTAACAGAAGCAGGAAAGCGTGTGACCTTCAAGAGATCGCAAGGAACTTAGAGACAGTATGAATCTTCCTTGAGGAGGCTTTGATCCAAAGACCATCTGGTACCCCTGAGATATGATTTCCAACATCCAAGGGTCCTGAACTGACTTTTCCCAAGCATCTTGAAAAAGATTAAATCCGTCCCTGCCAGAGCTTTGTCTAGAGGGGGGCACACATTCAAGCTGAGCCGGTTTCTCGTCTTGTTTTGGACCAGGCAGTGAGATAGATAGATATACACACACACATGCATATATACGTGTGTGTGTGCGTGCACATTAGAGCACTTTGCAGTTAAGTAGATGAAAATATGAAAAATCATTTTTATGCAATATTCATTGTTTATAAAGGTTTTAACTGTGTATTTACTGTAAATATATTTCACATTCCTATGTTCTGCACATAGCATGTATATATATTTATTGTACCAAAAACCATCGGGTATATGTAGAAATATTTATGAATAAATAGAACATTCTGTTATGTGAAGAACATTGGAATTTCGTGTTAGCGCACATGAGAAAATGCAATTATGTTTGCGCAATATTCTAACTTCAGGTTAGCGCTCAAACGAAAACAGCTTACTTTCAACTCGTAATATGAGCTCAACCTGACCATAGCAAAAAACTTACTTCAAGCTCAATTAAAACAGGAGCGGGTGCGTTAATAAGTGCTCCACTTGTAATCTGGCCCTTAATCTGATTCAGATAGAGCACCAAATCAAATATTTTTATACTATGGAATTGCACATTTTATATTTTTATATGCACACTTTCCGAGGCACCAGCTCCTACTGAGCATGCGCCATAGTTTACAGTGTATGTATATGAGCGACTTGCTATCAGCAGTCATAATACACAAGGCTGGCACATGGAATACATTTCCAAAGTGTAAGTAAGTGCTATTGCATTACCTTTTTTTTTTTTTTTTTTTTTTTTAAACTATGAATTTATGGATTATGCAATTCAACTGTATTTAATGGTCCTTTAATTGTGATATCAATGTACTGCAAATAGAAAGCAAACAAGTTGTGAACACCAGTACGCAAGGTTCTAAGCAGCATCTGGAGCTGAGTCACAAGTCTTCAGCAAATGGATACAAATCTTACCCTCCTTTTTACCAGGAAGTGCATGACTGTAAAGGGCATAATATCACTGATAAAGTGTAATAAAAATAATCTCTTTATTTTATAGCACAAGAGCATCAAACAAATCTTTAATACGTATTCAAATTTAATTTCAATAAACCTTTATTAACTAAAGTACCAAATTCTGGGGGTAGCATGTTTAACTAAACATGTGACACTAGATTACTAAAAAAACAACATTGAGAATCTCAATCTAATTGATCTATACCAACATTTAAATGGTTATTTAATCCTTTTTTACTTGCAACTAAACGTTAGCATGTTAAAGGGACATGAAACCCAAAATGTTTCTCTCATGATTCAGATAGAGAATATAATTTAAAAAAAAGTTTTCAATTTACTTCTGTAATCAAATATGCTTTGTTCTCATGTTATTCCTTGTTAAAGAGATATCTAGATATATAGCATTCACATGTCTGGAGCCTACATAACAGGAAATAGTGCTGCCATCTAGTGCTCTTGCTTATGTATAACGATATTGCAAAGCTGCTGCCATATAGTGCTTCAGAGACTTGCGCATACGCCTGAACTTATCTTCCTGCTTTTCAACAAAGGATAACACGAAAACAAAGACAATTTGATAATAGAAGTTAGAAGTAAATTGGAAAGTGGTTTAAAATTGTATGTTCTGAATCTGAATTATGGAAGATTTTTTTTAGTTTTATGTCCCTTTAAAGGGATACTAAACCCAATTTTTTCCCTTTAATTATTCATATAGAGCATGCAATTTTAAGCAACTTTCTAATTTACTCCTTTTAATCAATTTTTCTTTATTCTCTCTTGTTATTATTTGAAAATCAGGAATGTAAAGCTTAGGAGCCGGCAGATTTTAGGTTCAGCACCCTGGATAGGACTTGCTTATTGGTGGCTACAATTAGCCACCAATCAGCAAGCGCTACCCAATGCTGAACCAAAAAAGCTGCGGCTTCTAAGCTTTATATTCCTGCTATATAAATAAAGATAGCAAGAGAATGAAGAACAATTGATAATAGGAGTAAAATAGAAAGTTGCATGCTCAAGCTGAATAAATAAAGAAAGAAATATGGGTTTAGTATCCCTTTAAGGGCCACCAACACTGCTCTGGGAATTCTCATTATCAGCCAATAAGCTCCTCTCCCACAGATAAGATTGCACTTCTCATTAGACCCATAATCAAAACAGATACAACACAACTCATTTTTACAGGTTAATAAAACAGTGCACTTTCATATTCACCATACAACTTTGTTGCATTTAATGTACCCTAAAAGGGACATGAAACACAAAATGTTTCTTTCATAATTCAGATAAAGCATGCATCTTTCTAATTTACTTATATTATGAATTTAAACTTAATTCTCACTATATCCATGCACTACTTGGAGCAAACTGAACACATCTAGTGAACCAATGACAACAGGCATATATGTACAGCCACCAATTTAGCAGCTGGCTCCAAGTAGTGCACTGCTCCCCCCCAAGGCTACCTAGGTATACTTTTCGACAAAGTATACAAAGTGAACAAACTACATTGAAAAGTTGTTTAGAATTGCATGCGCTATCTGAATTATAAAAGAAGAAATGTGGGGGTCCATGTCTCTACGTATGTCGACATGCTAAATGTGATATATTAAAGATGATTAGCAGAAATATCTAGAGCCACATTTCATTTATAGCTATACGTTGAATAATATGAATACCAGAGGTTTTGTCTCCATTTTGTTCTCCATCTGGCACATCTTGCTTCTCCTTTGTTTCTTCATCAGCTGATTCATCAGATTCCCTGCGTCTATCAACTTTAAAAAAAAAAAAAAAACACAATCATAAATGAACAGCTTTATTGAGTCATGCAGTAAACCTGCAAAGCATCATTTATGTCAAATCTTCTCTTACTGAGATGCATATCAGGCTCCCAGAGAGCTACTGTTCAGCGGGGGAGTCAGCTTATTGTAATGGATCAACATTTTCTCCAGAGGCCTTTTAAGAAGTAACATTTTATCATCCAGATACTGCATATGACATCTCCAGTGAAAACGTAGGATTGTATACTTCTACAGCATTTTAAAGGGCCAATGTACTGTAACATTTCCTCCTCTTTAATGTGTTCCCAAAGATCAACTTCAATTGCTGGAGTGTATTAAAGGGCCTTAATAGTCGAAAAATGGCATGTTCTAAATTGTCGTACAATACTGTGTGTTTAACTACAGCAAAGAGCACTGTGGGTCCCCAGCGCTAGTTGCTCATCTGAGTTGTGCTCCTTTACCTATAGTTTGTCACCTGAAACTGCAGCTTATTCCTGTTGAAACCCACCACTTATAATGAAAATTTCAATACTGCAGTAATGGGTAGAGAAAAATAATGTAAAAAGGCACAAAAATAAATCATACACTTCTAATGGGGTGGGGTGGGAGAGATACATACTAAAATTTTAATTTTGTAATTGTTCTAAGTATTGGACTTTGTGTATAAAAAGATAAAACTGATAAAATAAGGATGTCTACTTTCCCTGCAAGCAAATTTCAATGGGTTGTGGTTAAAACTGGCAAAACAGCTATTCTATGTAGAAAAAAACAAAAACAAAAACCTAAATGTCAATGGGAAGTGAGGGAGTTAGGTTCCAGGCCCCTCTCAAAATTGGCATAAGTAACACCTAATACATAATTTTTAAAGCTTTGAAATGAAGACTTTAAATGCTAAACAGCATTACAAACCAGTGGAAATCAGTGGGATCTTGGTTCACCCATTTATGGTCTGGATAAGTCTGGTCAAAAGTGTTTTTTTATGGAAGACTTGCAGGCAAAAGGCCATACCTCTGACATGGAAACCAAGCCACACGACTCAACTATGCTAGAAAACACAGAAACTGGGGTGTAGAAAAATGTCAACAGGTTCTCTGGACTGATGAGTCAAAATGTTATATTATTGGCTGTAGCAGAAGGCAGCTTGATCGCCGAAGGGCTGTAGAGTGGTACAACAATGAGCGTCTGCAGGCAATAGTGAATATAGTTCTCCCCAAGACTTTTTCAACGCGTGCAGGAAGTTGCTGATCCTGGATACACACGGTGAGTCATTGGATGTTTATCTAGCAGTGCACCTGGCTGCTGTTAATGGTTGGTGTGTGCCATTCTATATTGACAGTTTCTGTGATATATATATCAAAATTTCCACTCGCCATTGGCTAGTATCTTATTTTTGTTAATTTATTACTGTATGTAGCATTATTTAATTTGTTACAGTATAAAATAAAAACAATATTACCAATTGTGTCACAATGGCTAAACATATGCAAAGAGGGGGTATGGTGTGGGTGGGATTAGAAATAGCGAGTAAGCTTTTGTACTGGCTAGTAGCGTAGGGCTTGAAATTATATATATATATATATATATATATATATATATATATATATATATATATATATATATATATATATATATATATATATAAATAAATAAAACATGGGCTCTCAGGCTGGACCGGGTACATATCCTATGACCCTGCAACATGTACAGCCCTGGGTGCAAACCAGCACTCTCAGGAAGCTGCACTGCCACCAGAGTCACAGGCAGTTAACCCCAGTCAGGCCTGGGTGCAAGGCCCAAACAAGGAAAAATACAAAAAATAATATTTTTTAATATAAACACACAGAAAAAGTCCAGCACTCACTCACAAGCTCTCAACTAAGATAAAAAGCAGCAATGGAAGAGTTAGTTACCGCATCTGGCCAAATGGGAAAAGCCCAGGTACCTCGTCAAGGTTTCTTTTTTAACATTATAGAAGATTAGCAACTTTTGTCTGCGATTGGTAAACTAGAGTGATATTTTGCAAGCCCTGTAATGAAAGAATATAGAGATAGATAATATATATCTTCTCTGGCCTCTATTTGATAAAGGCTCCACCAGAAACTTAAACGTTATGGCTCTGGGCCAATATTGTTTCTGTAAATAAAATCCTTTTTTGCAGAACTTGTGCCTGTGTTGCCTGCTTGTGTACCTATTGAGGAAGTTGCTGATCCTGGATACACACGGTGAGTCATTGGATGTTTATCTAGCAGTGCACCTGGCTGCTGTTAATGGTTGGTGTGTTCCATTCTATATATATATATCAAAATTTCCACTCGCCATCGGCTATTAACTTATTTTTGTTAATTTATTACTGTATGTAGCATTATTTAATTTGTTACAGTATAAAATAAAAAAAATATTACCAATTGTGTCACAATGGCTAAACATATGCAAAGAGGGGGTATGGTGTGGGTGGGATTAGAAATAGCAAGTAAGCTTTTGTACTGGCTAGTAGCGTAGGGCTTGAAATTGATATAGATATATATAGATATATACACACACACCCAGATGCATCCTCATCAGATATTTTTGCTAATATTTGCAATCACTGTGTAAATACTCTAGTTTTCACAATAGGGTGCAACAAAATATATCAAACACTGCACTGAAAATAACTTTGTCCCTTTCTTGTCCTATCTACAGACCAAGTGGGAGACCCTCATAGCTGCTGCAGGGTTATTGTACCATGTGGTGCGCGCACACACTGTGATTATGCTGCTGTGTGGCTGTGCTTTGGGTGTGTTAGTCCTTTAGAGAGCAGCGCTGTCTATAGCTGCAAGGTTACTTTCCTAATGACGAGCACAATCTGACAGTGTTGCAGTAGGTGACTGGTGCTTTGAGACAATAACACTGAGATAAACCAGATTGCATGCTGGGAAAGCAAACATACAATGTATTGGTTGTAGCTTGCATGCATGCATATTACATCATACATACCCTCACAATAAATAGAGCTGTTGAAGCGTGCAAATACACTTTTTATAAATGTACTGCAGAATGCAAATTGGGAGACAAGAAATTTAAGCACCATGGCAAATGCTGTAATTATTCTCATGTGTCCTGCTTTTTCCTCTGGTCATGAATCCTTACAGGCATACTTTTGTTGTCCTATATTTTCTCCCTCGTTTCTTCTCAAACTACCAACTTCTCCTTGAACAGCTTGTTCATCCTAGGTGTATTTATCCCAGGTTACCCCACCCATTACATTATTGTGGTTAGTCAACCAAGGAGTTTTCCCTCTATTCTTCTCAAACTGTCACTCACTCCTCCCGAGTTGTACTCCATCAGTTCCTTCCACTTATGCTATTACTCCTCCCATGTCTACTCCTACAGTTTCCCTCATACTGTCACTCCCCCAAGTAACCTGCAAGTGCAACCGTTCCTCAAACACTGTCAAGGTTTCCATGTCTCAGCCTTTACTGACGTCAATCCTCTCTTGTTTTCTCCCATACTGTATATGCTCCTAAGGTTGCTACTTCCATTCCTCATCTCCTGTCACTCTTCCCAGTTGCCGTCCAACCTTTTTAATGCTGTACATAAGAAGGGTCCACATTCCATTTTACTACTATAAGGTGTTCTTATTCCATGCTTTGCATATCAGCACTCTCCCCTACTTAAAGGGACAGTATACACCAATTTTCATATAGCTGCATGTAATAGACAAAACTATAAAGAATATGCACAGAAACTCATCTAAAATCTCCAGAATAAAATCTTTTTAAAAATCACTCAGAAGCTCCCAGTTTAGCACTCTTATAAGGTTAGTCTGGGACACCCATTGAAAGGGGCTGAGAAAGCATGAATACTAGGCTCTCCCTAACTTATGAAAAGACCAATTAAACAAACAAGAACAAGCAGGAATCTGTAGACTACATTATACATCTGAGGGGCTTGGTTAGGCATCTGAAATGTAGCACAACGTTATTAAAAAATAAGCAAAACTATACATGGTTACAAAAACACTCCCATATGGGCTATATAAATGGATCATCTACAAAACATACATGCAAAGAAAAATCAAGTGTACAATGCACCTTTAACCATAGTCCATTTTATTCACGTCATTATGTCAGTGTTATACTGTTACTCACTGCTCTCTTCATTCATTTCATAGCACTGTCAATAAACTAATGCCTTCCCTACATGATTGCCACTGACTGACGATTTTAAACATTAACATCTCGGTAAACGTGGCTCTAGCGTGCCTCTCAGAACCGCATCTATTTTATATGCCGGTAAACACGTCTAACATGTTCGTATAACCATGTTGACTTTCCTACCTTCCATGTCTTGCACTTCTCCCTCTCTGCTTTCATCCGCCATAGCTTTCTCGTTTTTTTAGTTTCCGGAAGCATACACTACCACCAATTGGCAGAGAGTCTCCTCCATGACAGCTTAGCAGGGGACAGCCAATGAATATTATAAGTGTGAGTCATATGTCAGCGCCACCTTGCGTGTAATTTCGGTAACTGTTGTTTATATGATTAGGGTAGCATCTAGTAACCATAGCACATCACTCGCCTGACCTTTAGTGATCACGTGATAGAGACATGAATAGCGGGAGAAGGAGAAGATAGGAATCTGCTGCTATATTTTGCAGTTCTTTGTACTGCAGCTGCATATTTATGAAAAATAGAAATATAGAATAATAGAAATTATTTTGTACATGAAACAAATAAGATGGGATCTTTAACGACAAGGAAGTTGGTTTCTTATTCAAGCTGTTTCTTATTCGTGAAATTCTGTTTCTTATTCATGGAAGTTGGTTTCTTATTCAAATTTTTTGTCAGACTGCTTTAAATTGAATTTAAAATAAAAATAAAGGTTTTATTTAAATAATAATATGATTCATATAATGTAGTTACACAGAGGTGGAATCCCTTTATACAGCAATTGGATATACAAACTAAAAAAGGGCATTCGTTGGCACCAATACAAATATTACTATTTTGAATAAGTAACTGATATTTTCAAAGGGTTATACATAGTTGCCAACATTTCAAAAAAATTTCCAGGGACACTTTGCAGCAGAGCAAGCAAGCGGGTTACTGGAGTATTGATGACCTACTGTTCAACTGCTCCGCCCACTCAGTTCTGCAATCAAAACACACCCAGTTGAAAGTAATAGTATAATTTAGACTTATCCATAGTTTATTATACAGATTACAGCACCAAGCTCTTACACCTACCCAGTCTCTGGAACACAATGTCACATTCTGGGCATATGGTTAGTTTTACAACACAGCATCAAAATTAGAAAGACAAATAATATGTGAACCCATTCAATAATACTAATATTCCATTAGGAATGAATTATATTTAAATAATACACTATATCTATTTATCATCTATCTATCTATATCTATATATATCTATATATATATATATATATATATATATATCTATATATATCTATATATATATATATATATATATATATATATATATATATATATATATACAGTATATATATATATATATATATATATATATATATATATATATATATATATATATATATATATATATCCCAAAAAGATCAAGCACATCAAACAGTTCTTTCCAGCAGACAGGGTGCACTTTAGAATGTATCCAAAAGTCCAGCAAAAAAAGGTGAGTGCCTTTTTTGCTGGAATTTATATATATATATATCTATATCTATATATATATATATATATGCAAACAACAAATGCTGTGCAAAATAGATTTTCAGGGACATTTCCAGGGACAAAAAAAATCCAGGGACATACAACAAAATCCAGGGACTGTCCCTGGAAATCAGGGACTGTTGGCAACTATGGGTTAATGACCATTTGGCCACTGATTTAACTATGTATATAAACAGGGTAGATCCCCCTCCATGACATGCAATTGGTTTTAGACTGGCCCAATTATGTTTTGTGCACAGAAATTGATGCCAACCCTGACATAGGTGCTGTACTTCTCATTTTTGAATAAGTAAATTATATTTTCAAAGGGTTAATAGTCATTGGGCCACTGATTTCACTATAAATATATATACAGGGTAGATTCCCCTCCATGACATGCAATTGTTTTTAGCCTGGCCCAATGGTGTTTTGGGCACAGAAATTGATGCCAACACTGGCATTGGTGCTGTAATTGCCATTTTTTAATAAGTAACATATATTTTCAAAGGGTTAATAATCATTGGGCCACTGATTTCACTTTGAATATATACAGGGTAGATCCCCCTCCATGACATGCAATTGTTTTTAGACAGGCCCAATGGTGTTTTGGGCACATAAATTGATGCCAACTCTGGCATAGGTGCTCTAATTCACATTTTTGAATAAGTAACAGATATTTTCAAAGGGTTAATAACCATTGGGCCACTGATTTCACTATGAATATATACAGGGTAGATCCCCCTCCATGACATGCAATTGTTTTTAGCATGGCCCAATGGTGTTTTGGGCACAGACATTGATGCCAACACTGGCATAGGTGCTGTAATTTTTTTAAAAATAATAACTGATATTTTCAAAGGGGTAATAACCATTGAGCCATTGCTTTCACTATGAATATTTACAGGGTAAATCCCCCTCCATGACATTCAATTGTTTTTAGCCTGGCCCAATGGTGTTTTCGCCACAGACATTGATGCCAACACTGGCACTGGTGCTGTAATTACCATTTTTGAATAAGTAACAGATATTTTCAAACAGTTAATAACCATTGGGCCACTGATTTCACTATGAATATATACAGGGTAGATCCCCCTCCATGACATGCAATTGCTTTTAGCCTGGCCCAATGGTGTTTTGGGCACAGAAATTGATGCCAACTCTAGCATAGGTGCTCTAATTCTCATTTTTTAATAAGTAACAGATATATTCAAAGGGATAATAACCATTGGGCCACTGATTTCACTATGAATATATACAGGGTAGATCCCCCTCCATGACATGCAATTGTTTTTAGCTTGGCCCAATTGTGTTTTGGCCACAGAAATTGATGCTAATACTGGCATTGGTGCTGTAATTACCATTTTTGAATAACAAATCTTTTCGAAGGGTTAATAACCATTGGGCCACTGATTTCACTATGAATATATACAGGGTAGATCCCCCTCCATGACATGCAACTGTTTTTAGCCTGGTCCAATGGTATTTTTGGGCACATAAATTGATGCCAACCCTGGCATAGGTGCTCTAATTCTCATTTTTGAATAAGTAACTGATATTTTTGAAGGGTTAATAACCATTGGGCCACTGATTTCACTATGAATATATACATGGTAGATCCTCCTTCATCAGATGATTTTTTTTAGCCTGGCCCAATGGAGTTTTGGACACAGAAATTGATGCCAACACTGGTATAGGTGCTGTAATAACCATTGTTCAATAAGTAACTGATGTTTTCAAAGGGGGTAGATCCCCCTCCAAACATGCAATTGTTTGTAGCCTGGCCCAATGGTGTTTTGGGCACAGACATTGATGCCAACCCTGGCATAGGTGCTGTAATCCTCATTTCTTTCTAATGACATGGTGAGTCCACAGATCATCATCAATTACTGTTGGGAATATCACTCCTGGTCAGCAGGAGGAGGCAAAGAGCACCACAGCAGAACTGTTAAGTATTACTTCCCTTCCCACAACCCCCAGTCATTCTCTTTGCCTATGTTAAAAGCAAGGAGGTGGTAAAGTTAAGGTGTCTGAAAGAAGATTCTTCAATCAATATTTTATTATTTTAGAGCAGAGCAAGTTTGCTCTGTTCCTTCCTGGGGTTTAGACGTAGCCCATGTCAGTCTCTTCAGTAGAGTAGTGGTGGCTTTTAAGCAATTGGAAACTTGTGGGGTATAATCCTCACTGCGCCTTCCAAATATTTTGTTGCTGCCCTAACTTGAAAGCCTGAGTAAGATTATTCAGTCTTTCTTCTTTTCCACAGGTCCATGTGAGGGAGAATGCCTCTCAAACCTAGTGATCTGTCCTGCTGCCGGACGGCCAGATGCAGGTAAGTGCCCTTTTGTCTTCTAAGGAGGGAGATGGTGCACTTTATAGACTCCTGCAGATTTTATGGGGAGAAGATATATCCTGCTAGGCAGTGTGAGACACGCTGTTCCCTCTTTAATGGTGATGAAAGGGTTAACAGTTGTATGAGGGTTGTTTTTTATATAAGCAAATATAGATTTTATGGGCTTATGTGTGATCCTCTTATGTTGCAGCAAGGGGTCCACCTTATTATTTTTATTGTGGTGCCTTATTCTCGGTAAATAATGTGACTCGAGACAAGGGTTATTACCTTTAGGAATGGAGGTATATACATTTTCTTGTATGGGCAGATAGCAAGTTTGGTCTGAGTTACAGCTTTTTTGTGGTATTATATGCTACAAAATAATATAGCCATTATGCTCAGTATAAGTTTAACAGCAGCAGTCTTCAGTCTCCTTACTGTGGATGCGCTATTGGTTTTGCTATCGTTTTAATATTACAATGCTTTGTAATGCATTTTTAATTGTCTGCACTATTCCCCGCCATGTCACATTTCTTTGGCGGGAAGGTCTTTGCAGTAAAATGTTTTGACAGAATCCTATGGGGCGTTACGGTCCTCCGCTATCAGTGTTGCGGTGGCAGTATGCAGAATCAGTTTAATTGATGTATTCTGATGTATTCTGTTTGTCATATATGTTTTGTGAAAGACATATAGAGCGCTACGGTCCTCCACCATTATACATTTATACATTTCTGTGGCAGACCGAGTGGATCACGCTATATATTCATAGTGAAATCAGTGGCCCAATGGTTATTAACCCTTTCAAAAAATATCTGTTACTTATTCAAAAATGGTAATTACAGCACCAATGCCAGTGTTGGCATCAATGTCTGTGCCCAAAACACCATTGGGCCAGGCTAAAAACAATTGCATGTCATGGAGGGGATCTACCCTGTATATATTCATAGTGAAATCAGTGGCCCAATGATTATTAACCCTTTGAAAATATCAGTTACTTATTAAAAAATGAATAGTACAGCAGCTATGCCAGGGTTGGCATCAATTTCTGTGCCCAAAACGCCATTGGGCCAGGCTAAAAACAATTGCATGTCATGGAGGGGGGTCTACCCTGTATATATTTATAGTTAAATCAGTGGCCCAATGGTTATTAACCCTTTGAAAATATCAGTAACTTATTAAAAAATGGCAATTACAGCACCAATGTCAGTGTTGTCATCAATTTCTGTGCACAAAACACCATTGGGCCAGGCTAAAAACAATTGCATGTCATGGCGGGGGATCTACCCTGTATATATTCATAGTGAAATCAGTGGCCCAATGGTTATTAACCCTTTGAAAATATCAGTTACTTATTCAAAAATGAGTAGTACAGCACCTATGCCAGGGTTGGCATCAATTTCTGTGCCCAAAACACCACTGGGCCAGGCTAAAAACAATTGCATGTCATGGAGGGGGATCTACCCTGTATATATTCATAGTGAAATCAGGGGCATAATGGTTATTAACCCTTTGAAAATATATGTTACTTATTCAAAAATGGCAATTACAGCACCAATGCCAGTGTTGGCATCAATTTCTGTGCCCAAAACACCATTGGGCCAGGCTAAAAACAATTGCATGTCATGGAGGGGGATCTACCCTGTATTTATTCATAGTGAAATCAGTGGCCCAATGGTTATTAACCCTTTGAAAATATCAGTTACTTATTCAAAAGTGAGAAGTACAGCACCTATGCCAGGGTTGGCTTCAATTTCTGTGCCCAAAACACCATTGGGCCAGGCTAAAAACAATTGCATGGCATGTAGGGGGGGTCTACCCTGTATATATTCATAGTCAAATCAGTGGTCCAATGGTTATTAACCCTTTAAACATATCAGTTACTTATTCAAAAATGAGAAGTACAGCGCCTATGCCAGGGTTGGCATGAATTTCTGTGGCCAAAACACTATTGGGCCAGGCTAAAAACAATTGCATGTCATGGAGGGGTCTACCCTGTATATATTCATAGTGAATTCAGTGGCCCAATGGTTAACCCTTTGAAAATATTATTTATTTTTAAAAAAATGAGAATTAGAGCACATATGCCAGGGTTGGCATCAATTTCTGTGCCCAAAACACCATCGGGTCAGGCTAAAAACAATTGCATGGCATGGAGGGGGATCTACCCTGTATATATTCATAGTGAAATCAGTGGCCTGTTGGTTATTAACCCTTTGAAAATATCAGTTACTTATTCAAAAATGAGTAGTATAGCACCTATGCCAGGGTTGGCATCAATTTCTGCGCCCAAAACGCCATTGGGCCAGGCTAAAGAAAATTGCATGTCATGGAGGGGGTCTACCCTGTATATATTCATAGTTAAATCAGTGGCCCAATGGTTATTAACCCTTTGAAAATATCAGTAACTTACAGCACCAATGTCAGTGTTGGCATCAATTTCTGTGCCCAAAACACCATTGGGCCAGGCTAAAAACAATTGCATGTGATGGAGGAGGGTCTATATATATATATATATTCATAGTGAAATCAGTGGCCCAATGGTTATTAACCTTTTGAAAATATCACTTATTCAAAAATGAGAATTAGAGCACTAAAAACAATTGCATGTCATGGAGGGGGATCTACCCTCTATATATTCATAGTGAAATCAGGGGCATAATGGTTATTAACCTTTTGAAAATATATGTTACTTATTCAAAAATGGCAATTACAGCACCAATGCCAGTGTTCGCATCAATTTCTGTGCCCAAAACACCATTGGGCCAGGCTGAAAACAATTGCATGTCATGGAGGGGGATCTACCCTGTATTTATTCATAGTGAAATCAGTGGCCCAATGGTTATTAATCCTTTGAAAATATCAGTTACTGGGGGACTTCCAGGGAGGCGGCCATGATAAGTCGCACATTACCACTCTGGTCCAGCCTTTTCATCATTTTTGTTTAAAATATTATTCCAGACGACTCATCTACCTGCCACATAGCCTGATTTTTGAAGCGTTAAAGATCCTGCATTAGATGAGCCTATTAACTATGAGATGATTATGACTTTGAGCACCCGGAGCACATTCTAAGGGTGAGGCCTTTCATTTACCCCCCGGCGAGGCGCACTTGGGCCTTGTCGTTAGGCAGCACATTGTGCTGAGTTTAAAGCATTAGGAGAGTGTTAACGCAATTTATTATCTTACCCCTGCCTGACGCTTTCTACTATTCATCTACTATGGAAATCCCTTTGAATTTTTTGGAACAGCTACGATGCCTACTTATTGATCACCATGTCGCCTTGGGGGACACACTAGATAAAATTCTTTATAGGGACAAGCGTCACCCAGAACAGCAGCACACCCTATCTGAACCTAGCACACTTGAGGGAGAGGGAGGGGGCGCTTTGGGGCCCAGACGCCTCCTTTTGATCCCCGGATGGGTTGTTGGAGAAGAGGAACCTGGTCATAAGGAATTGGTACTGCGTCCTGTAGGAATGAAGGGGAAAATCCCAATAGTTACTCCAGAAAGTTTGGCCTGTCTGTCCATATCCCGCGATACATCGGATGATCTATGTAGCTCTGACATGATGATGAGCCGAAAGGAAACGGAATATAACCCACGGAGGACTTTGCACATTAAACAAGATGGCATTCGCTGGGACTTTTTTATGGGTGCCGCTCACCTTCTGGCCATGCCGCAACTGTATATCTCCCGCCGGGGTACTGAGCACTTCTTGCCAACAGCTAATTTTTATTCTCAAGACTTGCCTTCCCCATATGACACCCCACAGACTCCCCAATGGGACCCGGGAGGACTAATGGTTTCCAGCAATCAGAGGGCAGCGTATCCATTGGTTTAATATCATGGAGTGCTGTACAAGTAGTTTTCTAACACAGTTGGTCATTGATGGCCTGAGCCTAGAAAATACATAAAGGCTATCCAGCTTACATCGGCGCTGAGCAGGAGATAAGTATTTGGTCCTTAGCTCTCTTGGGAGTGACTTTTAATTATGCATATATAGACAACTAGACATATGTTAATTGTATCTGATCATAAACTAGGTTCCTCTTGCTCCTGTTCCCCTAAAGGATGATTGGATGTATTCATGTCGCTTTATGTGGACTTAAATTGTAAATCCTACATTCTAGTGTATTGTTCTTTTCCTCTCTGACGTACAGACTGTGTTTTTATACAGGCTGGCCCTGTAACAATGTCATCGCTCAGAAATGTACTATCGTTATACATGTAATCTTCTTAAGGGAAAAGACAAAATTTACTGTACACTTTTAAAATTTGGATTGCATTAGTATCTGATTTGTTCTCTGTTACACTATATATAAGTGAGAGGGGTTCAGTCCCAATACTGCTAAATATTTTAGTTAACACTATGCTTAGTTATTACGTATCTGTTACAGTATTTTGTACAGTTAATGTTACCTGTTCGCCTAGAATAACCCATCCCATATCTGAACACTTTATAATTGCTGTGGTATGGGCTACCTGCTTGTTAATGCCTAACGTTGTGGTTTGCCACCCCCCAGTTAAGTTACAAACATTTGACCAAATATATCCAGTTTTGCCTACAACTTTATATAGGAGCAGTATATAACCACCAGAATCCTGAGTTTCCTAACTTCTAGTGCAAAGTACATATTGCAAATATGCAGGGCCTTAGCTGTACTCCTGAGGTAGATATAATGGATATCCTACCTTCTATTGGCCATTAATTTTTTCTTTATTTTTCTTTATTTTAATTCATACATATTATGCAAGGGATCCCCCAGGTCGATGTAGCATGACTTATAATAACACTATGCTTCATAGTTATTTTGCACCTGTTACAGTATTTTGTGCATTACAGTTATGGTTACTTGTTCGCCTAGAACAGTTCATCCCATATCTCAACACTCTATAATTGCTGTGGTATAGGCTACCTATTTGTTACTGCCTAATGTTGTGGTTTGCCACCTCCCAGTTAAGTTACAAATATTTGACCAAATATACCCAGTTTCTTTCATGTAATTGGCAAGAGTCCATGAGCTAGTGACATATGGGATATACAATCCTACCAGGAGGGGCAAAGTTTCCCAAACCTCAAAATGCCTATAAATACACCCCTCACCACACCCACAATTCAGTTTTACAAACTTTGCCTCCTATGGAGGTGGTGAAGTAAGTTTGTGCTAAGATTTCTAGGGAATGGAATAAGCCAGGTACTTCTTTTATTCCTTCTTCAAGGTTTAAAAAATTGTATCCTTTACCAGCAAAATCTATATAGTTTTGGGAAAAAATCCCCAAAGTTGATGGGGCTATTTCTACTCTTGCTAAACGTACCACTATTCCTATGGAAGATAGTACTTCCTTTAAGGATCCTTTAGATAGGAAGCTTGAATCTTATCTAATGAAGGCCTATTTATATTCAGGTCATCTTCTCAGACCTGCTATTTCTTTGGCTGATGTTGCGGCTGCATCAACTTTCTGGTTGGAGAATTTAGCGCAACAAGAATTGGATTCTGACTTATCTAGCATTATTCGCTTACTGCAACATGCTAATAATTTTATTTGTGATGCCATTTTTGATATTATCAAAATTGATGTTAGATCCATGTCTTTAGCTGTATTAGCTAGAAGAGCTTTGTGGCTTAAATCTTGGAATGCTGATATGACATCTAAATATAGATTACTATCTCTTTCTTTCCAAGGTAATAATTTATTATTTTATTTGGTTCTCAGTTGGATTCTATTATTTCAACTATCACTGGGGGAAAAGGAGTTTTTCTGCCTCAGGATAAAAAACCTAAGGGTAAATCTAAGGCTTCTAACCATTTTCGTTCCTTTCGTCAGAATAAGGAACAAAAACTCAATCCTCCCCCCAAGGAATCTGCTTCCAATTGGAAGCCTTCCTCAAATTGGAATAAATCCAAGCCATTTAGGAAACCAAAGTCAGCCCTTAAGTCCGCATGAACATGCAACCCTCATTCCAGCTCAGCTGGTAGGGGGCAGATTAAGGTTTTTCAAGGATTTTTGGATCAAATCTGTCCAAAATCATTGGATTCAGAGCATTGTCTCTCAAGGGTATCGAATAGGATTCAGAGTAAGACCTCCTGTGAGAAGATTTTTTCTCTCACGTATCCCTGTAAATCCAGTAAAAGCTCAGGCTTTTCTGAAGTGTGTTTCAGACCTGGAGTCTTCAGGGGTAATCATGCCAGTTCCTCCTCAGGAACAAGGTTTGGGGTTTTATTCAAACTTATTCATTGTACCAAAGAAAGAAAATTTATTCAGACCAGTTCTGGATCTGAAAATTTTGAATCGTTATGTAAGAGTACCAACTTTCAAAATGGTGACTATAAGGACTATTCTGCCTTTTGTTCAGCAAGGATATTATATGTCCACAATAGACTTGCAGGATGCATAACTTCATATTCCGATTCATCCAGAACACTATCAGTTTCTGAGATTCTCTTTTCTAGACAAGCATTACCAATTTGTTGCTCTTCCATTTGGCCTAGCAACAGCTCCAAGAATCTTTTCAAAGATTCTGGGTGCCCTACTATCTGTAATCAGAGAACAGGGTATTGCGGTGTTTCCTTATTTGGACGATATCTTGGTACTAGCTCAGTCTTTACGTACTGCAGAATCTCACACAAATCAACTAGTGTTGTTTCTTCGGAAACATGGTTGGAGGATCAATTTACCAAAAAGTTTCTTGATTCCTCAGACAAGGGTCACCTTTTTAGGCTTCCAGATAGATTCAGTGTCCATGACTCTGTCTCTAACAGACAAGAGACGTTTAAAATTGGCCGCAGCATGCCGGCACCTTCAGTCTCAGTCATTCCCTTCAGTGGCTATGTGCATGGAAGTTTTAGGTCTCATGACTGCAGCATCGGACGCGATCCCCTTTGCTCGTTTTCACATGAGACCTCTACAGCTTTGCATGCTGAATCAATGCTGCAGGGATTATACAAAGATATCACAATTAATATCCTTGAATCCCAATGTACGACACTCTCTGACATGGTGGATAGATCACCATTGTTTGGTTCAAGGGGCTTCTTTTGTTTGGCCAACCTGGACTGTGATCTCAACAGATGGGAGTCTTTCAGGTTGGGGAGCTGTTTGGGGATCTCTGACAGCACAAGGGGTTTGGAAATCTCAAGAGGCGAGATTACCAATAAATATTTTAGAATTCCGTGCAATTCTCAGGGCTCTTCAGTTCTGGCCTCTGCTTAAGAGAGAACCGTTCATTTGTTTTCAGACAGACAATATCACAACTGTGGCTTATGTCAATCATCAGGGTGGGACTCACAGTCCCCAAGCTATGAAAGAAGTATCTCGGATACTTGCTTGGGCGGAATCCAGCTCCTGTCTAATCTCTGTGGTGCATATCCCAGGTGTATACAATTGGGAGGCGGATTATCTCAGCCGCCAGACTTTACATCCAGGGGAGTGGTCTCTCCATCCAGATGTGTTTTCTCAGATTGTTCAGATGTGGGGTCTTCCAGAGATAGATCTCATGGCCTCCCCCAACATTACAACCCACCACCCACATACCCCTAATCTAACCCAAACCCCCCCTTAAATAAACCTAACACTAAGCCCCTGAAGATCTTCCTACCTTGTCTTCACCACACCGGGTTCACCGATTGGTCCAGAAGAGCCTCCGATGTCTTGATCCAAGCCCAAGCGGGGGGCTGAAGATGTCCATGATCCGGCTGAAGTCTTCATCCAAGCGGGAGCTGAAGAGGTCCATGATCCGACTGAAGTCTTCATCCAAGCGGGAGCTGAAGAGGTCCATGATCCGGCTGAAGTCTTCTATCAAGCGGCATCTTCAATCTTCTTTCTTCCGGATCCATGTTCATCCCGCCGACGCGGAACATCCATCTTCACCGACGACTTCCCGACGAATGACGGTTCCTTTAAGGGACGTCATCCAAGATGGCGTCCCTCGAATTCCGATTGGCTGATAGGATTCTATCAGCCAATCGGAATTAAGGTAGGAAAATTCTGATTGGCTGATGGAATCAGCCAATCAGATTCAAGTTCAATCCGATTGGCTGATCCAATCAGCCAATCAGATTGAGCTCGCATTCTATTGGCTGTTCCGATCAGCCAATAGAATGCGAGCTAAATCTGATTGGCTGATTCAATCAGCCAATCAGATTTTTCCTACCTTAATTCCTATCAGCTAATCGGAATTGAAGGGACGCCATCTTGGATGACGTCCCTTAAAGGAGCCTTCATTCGTCGGTAGTCCGTCGGGAAAGAAGGATGTTCCGAGTCGGCGGGATGAAGATGGATCCTGAAGAAAGAAGATTGAAGACCCCGTTTGGAAGATGACATCGCCCGGATAGAAGACTTCTTCAGCGCCGCTTGGAAGATGACATCGCCCGGATGGAAGACTTCTTCAGCGCCGCCTGGAGGATCACTTCATCGGATGGAAGACTTCTTCAGCGCCCCTTGGAGGATCACTTCTGCCGCTCCGTATCTCCTCTTCAGTTCCATCGGTGGCTCGGCTGAGTGAAGACGACTTAAGGTAGGATGATCTTCAGGGGATTAGTGTTAGGTTATTTTAAGGGGGGTTTGGGTTAGATTAGGGGTATGTGGGTGGTGGGTTTTAATGTTGGGGGGGGTTGTATTTTTCTTTTACAGGCAAAAGAGCAGTTTTCTTTGGGGCATGCCCCACAAAAGGCCCTTTTAAGGGCTGGTAAGGTATAAGAGCTTTGAACTTTTTAAATGTAGAATAGGGTAGGGAATTTTTTTATTTTGGGGGGCTTTGTTATTTTATTAGGGGGCTTAGATTAGGTGTAATTAGCTTAAAATTGTTGTAATATTTTTTAAATGTTTGTAACTTATTTTTTTTATTTTTTGTAACAGCTTTTTTTATTTTTTGTACTTTAGTTAGTTTATGTAATTGTATTTAATTGTAGTTATTTGTAGTTAATTTATTTAATTAATGTAATGATCGTGTAGTGTTAGGTTTAATTGTAACTTAGGTTAGGATTTATTTTACAGGTAATTTTGTATTTCTTTTAGCTAGGTAGTTATTAAATAGTTAATAACTATTTAATAACTATTCTAACTAGCTAAAATAAATACAAAGTTACCTGTAAAATAAATATAAATCCTAAAATAGCTACAATGTAATTATTAATTACATTGTAGCTATCTTAGGGTTTATTTTACAGGTAAGTATTTAGTTTTAAATAGGAATAATTTATTTAAGTATAGTGTAGTGTTAGGTGTAATTGTAACTTAGGTTAGTTTTTATTTTACAGGTAAATTTCTCTTTATTTTAGCTAGGTAGCTATTAAATAGTTAACAACTATTTAATAGCTATTGTACCTAGTTAAAATAAATTGAAATTTGCCTATAAAATAAAAATAAATCCTAAAATAGCTACAATATAATTATTATTTATATTGTAGCTATATTAGGGTTTATTTTAAAGGTAAGTATTTAGTTTTAAATAGGATTAATTTAGTTAATAATAGAAATATTATTTAGATTTATTTAATTAATATTTAAGTTAGGGGGGTGTTAGGGTTAGTGTTAGACTTAGGTTTAGGGGTTAATAAATTTATTACAGTGGCGGCGGTGTAGTGGGGGGCAGTATAGGGGTTAATAAATGTATTATAGGTGGCGACGGTGTAGGGGGGGCAGATTAGGGGTTAATAAATTTAATATAGGTTGCGGCAGGGTCCGGGAGCGGCGGTTTAGGGGTTAAACTATTTATTTAGTTGCGGCGAGGTGCGGGATCAGCAGGATAGGGGTTAATAACTTTATTATAGCGGACGGCGGTATAGGGGGGGCAGGATAGGGGTTACTAGGTATAATGTAGGTTGCGGCGGTGTCCGGGAGCGGCGGTTTAGGGGTTAATACATTTATAAGAGTTGCGGCGGGGTCTAGGAGCGGCGGTTTAGGGGTTAGTACATTTATAAGAGTTGTGGCAGGGTCTAGGAGCGGCGGTTTAGGGGTTAGTAACTTTATTGAGTTGCGGGGGGCTCCGGTATAGGGGGTAGAACAGTGTAGTTTAGTGTGGGTGCTTAGTGACAGGCTAGCAATAAAGCTGTCAAAAAGCCGAAGAGAAGCGAGACAGATTTATTGATAACTTAGGCGAATTTTTTCAGGTCCGCGGCGGCGATGGTAGGCGAGCTTAGGCGGGCGTATTGGGCCGGCGAAGGCAGGAAAGTTGACACGTTAATAACTACCCCCCTATGTATAAAGAGGTTCTATTGATGCTTGTTTAAACCTGTTTGTCATAAATATTATGTACTCTGGAAAAGCTGACAAATTTTATATAGAATACCATATTCTAAATAGTTTTTACTGTGTTTCACGACATACTGTCTGTAATATTTGAAACCTCAATAAAAATTATTTTTTTCAAAAAAGTGCATTCACAGCAGGGCAATTGGTGGGGGTGTACTAAAAGGAATGACAAGGGTGAATGACAAAATGGAATGCCCATAGACTTTAATGGGATTTAAAATTAAAAGTGTTAAAGCAACAAAACTATGAGACATATTAACTAGATATTTACTAGATATGTTCCCCAGGTACAGTAGCATAATCTGAAAGTGATATTACGTCAGATTATAGCTGCTTTCTATGGAATGACAAGGGTGAATGACATCATGGAATGCCCATAGACTATAATGGGATTACATTTTAAAGTGCTATAGAAACTAAAATATGAGAGATATCAAATAGATATTTACCAAATAAATTCCCCAGGTACAGTAGCATATTCTGAAAGTGAGATTACGTGAGATTATAGTTGCTTGGGGAACATATCAGGTAAATATCTATTTTATATGTCCGATATTTTAGTTTTTATAGAACTTTTAAATGTATCTCTATTATAGTCTATGGGCATTCCATTATGTCATTCACCCTTGTCATTCCATAGAAAGCAGCTATAATCTGATGTAATCTCACTTTCAGAATATGCTACTGTACCTGGGGAACATATGTGGTAAATTACTACTTCATATGTCTCATATTTTTGTTGCTATAGCACTAAATGTAATCCCATTATAGTCTATGGGCATTCCACTTTGTCATTCACCCTTGTCATTCCATAGAAAGCAGCTATAATCTCACGTAATCTCACTTTCAGAATATGCTACTGTACCTGGGGAACATATCTGGTAAATATCTAGTTGATATATCTCATAGTTTTGTTGCTTCAACACTTTTATTTTTACATCCTATTAAAGTCTATGGGCATTCCATTTTGTCATTCACCCTTGTCATTCCTTTTAGTACATACCCAATTGGTGTTCTTAGACATGGTGTCATGCAGGCATAATCTGATTTTTGTGTTTTATAAAAAAAAATGCTTTCTACAGCAATCTTAACATTTGCAATATGTTAATGAAAAATATACGTTTTGGCAAGAAAATCAAACATTTCACTTCTCTCTCTTCTGTTAGAAAGCCCCCGAATCACCTCAAGACGTAGGCAGGCTAATTACATAATATCGATATAAAAACACTGTAATCAAACAACCACTCTTTGAAGCAATTTCATTTAGAAATAGTTTTTTGAAGCACTTTATAGAAACGCTGGTGCTTCTCAAACCGTTTAAAGACTTTGTCTCATCACTCATCAGTTCAGTTGCTCTTCTGTCTGTAACTGCGTCTATAGCAACCAACAAGCACTCGATTTTTCTAACATTGAGAAGGCGTGGCCAGCCTTAGCAAAGCTATACTTGCAACGATTGGTCGGGCTACCTACCAGTCACCTAGAAGCAAACACTGGATTGGGGAAGTGTTCAAAATGTCTAGTCCCGCCTTTTCCGTCTAACTGTTGACAGCATCTCTCTAGAGATGACATAATAGGTGAGATTTTTCGAGTCGTGTGTGGGTAGTTATACCAGGTGGGACAAAGCGTTTTGTTTAGGAACTGTCCATGTTATATATATGAAGCTTGGAAGTGGTTATGTGTCGCGTGGAGCTTGTGTTGTGATTTAACAGGTATCGTGTATAACGTGCTTGGGTCTCATGCATAGACTGATTATTCAATAGCTGGTGATATCAGCACGTTTGAGTGACAGCTGAGCATCTGGCATTATTATGTAGGAGTTGCTAATTGTTCTGGGTTCGATTTCTCCATCAAAGTTGGAATGACGACTGTATATCACGTTTAATGGAGCCAAGTAGAATCTACATGCACCGCCATAGCAATGTGTAATTAGTTATGCATGCTCTAGTGAGATGCTACATTTCTATATATTGCAGTGCTTACATGTAGGTTAGTTAGGCATGTATATTTTAATGGAAAGGGAGGTTCCACAAAGTGTGGAGAAAATTCACTTACTATGCGAGTCATGGACTTTTGAGGTTATTTTGAGATGCATGTAAAAGTTGTTTTTGAAAATATGATGTGAATGTATAAAATGTTTGTACTACAACTTAAATTCAGATTGACACACTTGCAAACACTGTACTTATGATCTTCTTTCTGTGTATATAGATTTGGTTGAAAATGGCTGCTTCAGTTATTCCACAGTCCCCC
Source organism: Bombina bombina (assembly GCF_027579735.1). Lineage (NCBI taxonomy): Eukaryota > Metazoa > Chordata > Amphibia > Anura > Bombinatoridae > Bombina > Bombina bombina. The sequence continues at coordinate 254,704,730 of NC_069502.1, forward strand.
AACTCCCCACTGCACAGTATTTCTCCACTGAGTAAATCGTTCCCTCAAATCCCAAGCCCTAGACCAAGACGACATGGTGGACGAGAAAGGAGTCATTGGAATACAGCCAGTTTAACTGGTAAAGAAAAGTGCATACTACTTTATTCCCTTTGCAGAACTGTATTAGTTGTTATACGTTGATATTCAATAACAGTTGATAATGTGTAAATATTTATTAGGAAATGTGTTCAAAAATGTATACAAAACGTAGGAGTCAACCAGAATATTAAAGGGATAGGAAAAGCATAATTAAACGTACATGATTCAGATACAGTGAAAAGAGACAACAACACAGAGCTCTAGGGGGCAATTTTTAAACACAGGGCTACAGTATCGATCATAATAATATAATGAGACGTATGTTGTAGTATATTACTATAGATACTAGAGAGTAATTGTGGTGTCTGGGTTGTGCCAGACTTTAATACTTAGACTGTAATTCACTATATCTATTTGATAGTAGTGTCAGGGTTGTGTCAGACTGCAGCGTACAGTAAACTCCATTGGGGATCCGCACCTCAGCACTCAATAATAGTTACGCTCGCTGAAACACAGCGACTTTATACCAAAGTTGATAGCGGTCTGTAATCTTTTGGAGACTTAATAATTCAACCTGGGATACAGCACGGTACACCATACTATATTTATAGAGCAGCCAACAGTTATAGCTGGTATATATATCCAGGTAACAACACTTAGACAGATTGCTAGGGATTACACTAGCAATATCTGAGTAATATAGTGGTGAACCGGTTGTGCCATACTTGAAAAACCTATAACTTAATCTACCATTAAGCACTTGCAAGTCAAATAGCAGTAGCTGGGTTGTGACAGAGTTCAGTGTCTACAACACTTACAAGAGGGAATGGTTCCTAGCACCCAATAACATTCACGTTTGCACTTACATACAGCCTCTTATACTTGTAAATGGTAGTGATCCACAATCCTTGTGAATCTTATTAATTTAATCTTTATTGAAATCCAATGTCAGGAATAATAGCTCACTGCTATAGCCCATACCTGGATTTATTTTATACTCATAAACCCTGAATATTAGAGAACGGAACGATTACCCTCGATATAACAGTTACCTGAGATAATTGCTATTTTACAACTATTTGAATAAAGGTATAGAACACGTCCATACTATTACATAGCGATCTCACACTTACCTACGGTAGCGTTCAGTAATTTTTTTGTATCTTTTGAACTCAACCTTGGTTTAAATTCAGTATTGAGAATTAGAACAAATTGCTATAGTTGATACCTTGATTGATTTACTCTACGCACAGAAACTCTGATCATTAGAGAGTTAAATACTTACCCTCAATATAACAGTTACTTGAGACATTTGCCATGTTGCAACTATTGTGTTAAAAGTATAGAATACGTTATATAAAGCCATCACCTAGATTCATTCTACATACAAAAACTTTGACTATTAGAGAGTTTAATAATTACTCTCAATATAATAGTTACTTGAAACACTTGCCATTTTGTAATTATTGTGAAAAAGGCATAGAAAACGGTATACCCATATCACTATTACCTTACAAATCCTCAACCAATGGCTGACAAGTAGCAAAGTTGTTTAAAAATTCAGAAAGTTGAATCAAACATGTGTTGAAGCATAACATATACACTTCCTAACATCCATTATGATTTAAAAGTCCACATGTAATAGGAGCATTAATTCTGTTGGAGTTAAGTGAACCTTTTGACTATCCTGCACCACGTTGCAAGGGTGTATGATCCATTAGTTTCCCTCATAGTGATTCGGGGGTTGCTATCACATAATAAAACAGACCACCGTTTATAGCAGTAGTCAAATTGACAATTCACATAGTAATTGTGATATCCTATCACATTGGGGGGAAAATATAAATACATGTACAGTATAACAATATTCTATCCTTAAGATTTTGTTAGTAGCTCTATCTTACTACACAGAGAGCTATCTACAGAAACTTAGGTCGTGCTGCACATAGCCAGACCTCCCATGTAGAATATTACATCTATTCCTCGCCCATCACTCAACGGTGTGCACATAATAGACACTGCTGAACTAGTTTCCAATACCAAATTATTTTGTAATGCTGTAACTTGTATCCATATGAAACTCACCCACAATTAAAGTGAATGTAAATTTTAATGCTAAACTGCCCGGTTTTTAAAAATTTGATTAAAAACAGGGGCACTTTAATTCATCAATATTTTCATTTCACTCCTGTTGTGAAAATAAACTTACTTTTTAATCTTCACAGCAGCTCCAGCTTCCTCCACCCATTTCAAAGCCTCTTCCTGGGTCTAAAATGAGGTATCTGGCTTCCTCCAATCACAGCAGTGAATCAGACACTGAATCCCCCGGGGGGGGGGGGGATCTGTGATTGGAGGATGACCTATCAATCATTTCTGACATCAGAAATGGCTTGTGAGACCGGAGGAAGCAGCAGCTGCTGTGAAGATTAAAAGGTAAGTATTTTTGTCACAACAGGAGTGAAATGTAAATTTTGATGAATTAAAGTGCCCCTGTTTTTAATCAAAGTTTTAAAAACCGGGCACTTAAGCATCAAAATTTACATTCACTTTAATACTCTCTCGACAGAACACTGATTTAGTACACAACACAATGTTATATAGACTATTGTGAATCTAGAGTGGTATAGAATCTAACGAGCATAATAAGGTCATACTGTTGATTCATTCATACCACTATTTTTATTGATCGGAAACTCGCACCCTGGAATTTTAATTTGTGTGCAACCTTATTTTAGTTTAATGTCTAATAAAAGTTAAGTTTTACCCTACCTAGGTTATTCCCACCTGCAGTCTGGACGCAGAGTGCTATATATATGCATCCTTTCTAGGTGGAATTCTCTCTCTTTTCCACTATCTTTCTGCTATTTATGATTCAGATACAGCATGTCATTTTAAGACACTTGAAAATTAATTGACTTTGTTCTTTTAGTATCTTTTGTTGAAAAAGTATACACACATATCTTACTCTACGTGGAGCTAGCTGTCTATTGGTGTGTCTCGTCATCGATTAACCAGATGTCTTCAGCTAGCTCCAGGTAGTGCATTGCTGCTGTGGAGCTGACTTTAACCAAGTGTTTAATCCATTTGTTTCTGTTGTGTGTGTTCTGCAATAGTTAGCTTATTCCTGTATTTGGATACTATGTGAAGTCATAATGGAAGTTCCACAAATTTGACATGCATATTTTAATTTCCTATTTACAATTATCAGAAAAATTGCTAGAATTAAATGGGAAAGTAATTAATAGGATATACATTTCATACTTAAAACTCTTTATATGTTTATTATTATTATTATCATAATTTTTGTTCTAATATCTGTAGAAGGTCCAGTAACAACTTCAAAGGTACCTGGAATATTGGCTTTTGTATATTTCTTAGGGGAGGCTATGCAAATCTGTGTTTTCTTAACTTCCCTTAAAGTGAAAGTCAACCATAGCGTTTTGGAAACTCTAGGGTTGACTGTTGAAACAAATAAAGGGCACTTTCATTCATGAAGTATAAGATACTTCATGCAGAAAGTGCCTTTATTCGTTTCAACCGATCGCCGTTCTTAGCTATTACGGCCGTCCACGCCAAAAATATTTTTGACTTTTCACCTCTTTGCCAATAGCTGTGCAGTAAATCCGGCTTGGCGCCCACGGGAGATGGATTTACCGCATGGCTATTGGCTAAGAGGGGAAAACGTCACCTCTTGGCAAATTTTTTTTTAGCCGTGGGCTGCTGTAGCAGCTAAGAAGCGCGATCGGTTGAAACAAATAAAGGAGCTTTCTACATGAAGTATCTTATGCTTCATGAATGAAAGTCCCCTTTATTTGTTTCAATAGTCAATCCTAGCGTTTGTACAACGCTAGGATTGACTTTCACTTTAAATAATAAACCTTCATTAGCAGAAATAAGGTATAATCTATTGAGGTTACCATGAAACATATGTTGACATTGTATCCTAAACATGCCAGTACCAATAAATTGTTTAGTATTGAATACAAAATATACATCAATTAACACTGCAATGAAATACTCATGAACCAGTGTATTATAAAATATGTTGAATATATTACATTTTTGTTTTTTTTACTTGGAATGTTTGAAAAAAAATTATAATTAACAAACAAAAGCAACAAATCCTAGAGACAAAGGTTCAATATCTGTAATGTAATTAAAGCAATAAGCAAACAACCTCATACAGTTTACGAAAATAGTCTCTTGGTGCCAATAAAGCAAGTTTCGCTCATTTCAAACATATCGGTAGTACACATTGCCACTTCGTATAATCATAATAGGGTTAATCCTTCAGACCTTCTTTTATATAGTAATATGCTCAGTACTTACTGTGTCGGCTAAGGCAATCCCAGGTTGCAAACAGAACGCTGCCAGTAGCAAAATTCCTCTGAGACCTGGCGGGAGAGCTACGCCCCTCCCTCCACAGTAAATCAACGGGGCAACATCGAGCATGCTGTAATCAGAAGAGGCCAATCAGATAACAGCTTCCTGAACGCTGAACAGTAGGGCAGTGGGAAAGGAGACTCACCACTGATGTACCTCATAAACTTCACGTAGGTGCCAGGGAAATCCAATATGGTACTCCGGATAGAAAAAGGACTCCTCGTAGTCCCCAATGCAGTTAATAATTCAAAAAATGTAATCCGGAGTCCATTGAAGAATATAAAACAAAGTCTTTATTGCAAACCCTTAAAATACAGGAAAGAAACATTGGGCATTGTCTGGTCTTGCATGTTTCGGGTGAGTGCCGTAATCATAGCTCCGACTTAGCATATGTCATTGAACTTTTTAAAAGTAGTATTCAGATTCCTATTGAATGTTACTAATCATTCACACCTGCTTAACCATTTGCGTATTACTCAAGTTAAAGGTAAATACAAGTAAAACAGTCTGAGAAAATAATAATAAGATATAGTTTTTTTTTTTTACTAATGTCAAATTAACAAAACAACAATAATTGCAAACCAAGATAAGAGCAAAAATAAATGCATAGATGCATACTTATATTTACAGGGAAATAACCACAAGCATAGTAATAAACACAATAAGACACTTCCTAACTACAGTGTCTTTACTTGCAAAAATTGCTGATAAACCTGTAAAATCATATTAATCAGTGCACCACATTTAGTAAACAGACTGAGTGCTTAAAAAGACCTAAAAAATGTAAACTTCTTTGATGAAAACCTTTTTGAAAGTTATAATTTTGAGAATCAATTGAATTTCATACTCACACCTAACCATGCGAAAACTATTACCAATAATTGATGACATACTCTGGATTAAATCCATTTGTTTGGGTAGCCAGCTTAAAATGCCATAAAACGTGCTGAGATCTGTGCATATCTTAAAAGGGCTAATTAAGTAAAAATAGTTTGCATAAAAAAATTGTTTAAAAATTGCTGGCAAGTATTTTAAAATAATTTTCAAAAATAAGCAAAATCAGCTGGATGTGTCTGATCCACCCCCCTTATCAGTGTTTGGCATTAGAAACACAGGCAGGCATTGTATTTCAACACACAGCAGCTTATTTGCTTCTAGGCATGTTCCAAGCAGATAAGTGTTAAAGTCTTGCATTCTACCAAATCAAAGGTGGTTATAGATGCAGCCATAGAATGAATTGTGTGGGGGAGTAAGAGCTGTACAATTCTAAAACTTAAAAGAAAGGGTTAATGACGAGGCACCTGAATTGTGTGGGGGAATAAGAGCTGTACAATTCTAAAACTTAAAAGAAAGGGTTAATGACGAGGCACCTGAATTGTGTGGGGGAGTAAGAGCTGTACAATTCTAAAACTTAAAAGAAAGAGTTAATGACGAGGCACCTCAGTATAAATTCGCAAGTAAAGAATTTTAAAGTACATATATTTTTTCTCAATCTCTACTTGTTTTATGTCCCTTTTTAAATATATTCCAAGGAAAAAAGACACAACCACACTCCGTAAAAATTTGACGATTTATTGAATGTATTTTTAAAATTCAAAAAATTCAAAAATAGAAATATGTGACAGCCTAGCCACTTGTTTTGGGGAAAGAGCGCAGCACACGGGCTTACGCGTTTCGGCTGTTAGCCGTAATCATAGCCTGTTGTGTGTCTGTGCTCCCTGCCTTTAAGAACACCTGAATATTTTCTAATTGGTTAAAAACATTATGCGCTTTTCCTCCTTCTAATGCCCAGGTAATGCTAAACACCTACAGCTGTGTACTTAACCCTATCACTATTTAAATTCATACTTATATCTTCTGTTCTTTGGTTCCTCATACTTTTAACAGAAAATTCTACTTTCTGCATCATATTCGATTAAAGGGATATGCCAGATAAAACACCTTGGAACTAATCTTATCAATAGCTTGGACTTCTGGGGTGAAAAAACCTACTTAGTACCCCCTTATTGTAGGAAAAATGGTGTTAGGCCTCTTAAATACTAAAATATTAATTGTAGTAAATTACATTCACTCAACTTTTCTTAGGTAGACGTGCCTCTATACACTTTTAGTGAGGGTAAATGATATAACATATACTTGTTTGTTCTATATATCCCTCATAATATTTTACCATGGTGGATTATTAGCTTTTAATCTAATTGGCTGTGGAAAACCACAGACCTATTGTGTGTATAGCTGCTCCTCTTCCTTATCTAGAAGCTTAACTAACTTATTTGCTGCTTATTTGAAAACCTACACTCTGTTTTGGAATACAAAGAGAGATATTTTAGTTACTGTATTAAGGTAATTTGAAGGAATGTAGGTGCCTGTATAATGTGTAAGGTAAGGGGTCATGTTGGGGGTAATCTAACCTTTGGAGTTCAATGATTGGGAATAATCATTCCCAATAATTAATGATATCATACCTGGAATTGAGACCCTCAGGGATTCTTGTTCTGAGTCTCAAAATCCAGAACATCTCCCTTCTTGCTAAGATTTTATCTAAATTACCCCCCCTTTTGGGGATTTTTACTTCCTCTATTGCACACCACCTTAATGTATTTATTTCTCCTTTGTGTTTCTCAGTGAAGTGTTTTACCAGGGGGGTTTGGGATTTACCTCTGGAAATTGTGGATATATGTTCCCTAATTCTTGTCTTAATGTCCCTTGAAGTGAGACCAATATACTGAACTCTGCACTTTTGACATGTGAGCATATATATGACACTTTCTGTCATACAGTTCATACAGGTGTTAATCTGGAAGACCTCTCCTGTCACTTTTTAAATATGCCAAATACTTCTTGTCTAGAAAGTGCTTTATTTTTGTCAACACCTATTTGTGGATTACCAACCTTTTCAATAGCACACCACTTGAATCTATTTACATTCTTATTGTGTACATCTATAAAGTGCCTGGATAATTCTGAGCAACGTATCTCATTCAAGATATATCCCAAATGTCCACATATCCAAGTTCTAACGTCCCTAGTAGTCATACCTACATACTAGATGATGTATTTTGCATTCTTTTAGGTAGACTACATAGGACGTAGAACAATTTAAAGGACCAGTCAACGCAGTAGATTTGCATTATCAACAAATGCAAGATAACAAGACAATGCAATAGCATTTAGTCTGAACTTCAAATGAGTAGTAGATTTTTTTTTTTTCCTGACAATTTTAAAAGTTATGTCTTTTCCCACTCCCCCTGTACCATGTGACAGCCATCAACCAATCACAAATGCATACACGTACCATGTGACAGCCATCAGCCATTCACAAATGCATACACACTTATTCTTGCACATGCTCAGTAGGAGCTGGTGACGCAAAAAGTTTAAATATAAAAAGACTGTGCACATTTAGTTAATGGAAGAAAATTGGAAAGTTGTTTAAAATGGCATGCTCTATCTGAATAATTAAAGTTTAATTTTGACTGAGTGTCCCTTTAATACATCCTTTGATGTCTAAAGTTTGACCTGTCACACATGAACGAACATTTCTGCCTATTGTTAGATATTCACAGGCCTTACATCTTGTTACCACACTTATATGTACCATTTATAGTTAGCCAAGAACTATTAAAATAGTACTCTCTTCCAATGTGAGGTTTAAATGGTTTGTCATATTATAATATTGTAGTTGTACAACTGACAAATAATTGTGCCCTGTGAACAATATATAAGTATGTGTCAAAAAATATCAAAAACGGTATACTGTGATATGTTTCAAGCTAAGTTCCATGACCCTTTTAGGCACATTCTGTAGCATGCTAAATATTTATATAGTATTGACTAGGAAATGTTTAAAAAAAACAAACAAACAACAAATATGCAAAGCTTTATTCAACCTGGAATGTAAAACGTTTTTGTTTTACTTTTAAAACAGGGGATGACTGGAGCTCTTACAGTCTATCTTCTGTTGCCAGCCACAACTTCGGCCGATCTCCACTGGAAACTGCTAGTGGTATACCGACTCCAGATGATACCATTCAGTCCCTGCCTTCCTATGTGCGGAGCTCAAATAGAGCTGTTCTCACAATCAGTCTTAAGACCAGACAGGTATAACCTCTTGCTCATCTGCAGCCTCTGCTTGGGTTGTTAGAAGAGTTATTTTTACATAATTTACTAAGTTATTAAATTGCATAACACCTGTTGGTTTGGAAGTGGTTAAAAAATTTTAAAACCTTTATTCACTGGCTGATTTCTACGTTAAATTATTATCTATAGTAGTATTGTTTTCCTGGTCTGAAAATACAAAATTAACACAATTATTTTTGTTTGAGGTATATTTCATATACAGAAATGTTCTTTCTATAGTTATCGATTCTCATGTCCAACAACAATCTTTATCATTGGTACCAAATGGGAGGACTTATACATTTAACTTTTAGTTAACAGATATTTAGAAAATATAAATTGACACTAAATATCTGCAGAAAAGAACAGATGGATAATACAGTATCTATAAATAGCAGATGGGATACTGAAAGTAATGGTAGAGTGGATGGAACAACACTTTGAAGAATAAGAATAAATGACTATATAGTGGCTTGTTTAATTTCCTTTTGTGCTGCTCTAGAGAAAAGAGAAACCCCATTTGGGCTACCACACAAAGTATAGCAATTCATCTATTTTATATGTACAAAAATACATGCACATTCCTGTAAATTATAGGGAGATCAATACATATAATACAGTACATATAAAAACCTGTATACATAGTCTCATGAATAGCTATTCTAGGAGTTCAATATTAAAACACAAATTTTTGTATTGTTGGTAATATCATATGTCCAAAAATGTATTTTTTTTTTTCTTCTTCAAAACTGAGGACTCCCAACAGTATATAAAGATTCCATTTCCAAGAACAAATACTTAAGCAGTGAAATACTACTATTTTTATGAGCCCAGATATATTATAACAGACAATATTAAAGGGACAGTCTACTCCCAGAATTTGTATTTTTTTAAAAGATAGATAATCCCTCAACTACCCATTTCCCAGTTTGGCATAACTAACACAGTTATATTAATATACTTTTTGCCTTTGTGATTAACTTGCATTTTAGCCAATAAGTGCTGACTCCTAGGTAACTCCACGGGCATGCGCACATTGATATCTATATAGCACACATGAACTAATGCCCTCTAGCTGTAAAAACGGTCAAATTCCCCTGAGATAAGAGGTGACCTTCAAGGGCTTAGATATTAGCATATGAGCCTACCTAGGCTTAACTTTCAACAAAGAATACCAAGAGAACAAAGCAAATTTGATGATAAAAGCAAATTAAAAAGTTGTTGGAAATTACATGACCTATCTGAATCATGAAAGTTTTAATTTTGACTTGACTGTCCCTTTTAAAGGAATGAAGTGGGATTGAGGGGAACCACACTGCATTCTTAAAGGGACATAAAACCGTATGAACGAACATAAGTTTTTGTATACATAATGCAGCCAAAGCCTCCTTGCTAAATGGTTTCTGTTTTATCCCCTTTAATTGAGGCATAGTTTTGTTTGCAGCAAGCTCTCCCCTGTGCATTTCCATATATGGAAGGTGCTATCCAGGCCATAGCTTAAGCAGAATCACATGGCACCTGACTAAAGCCGTGCACAGTATAATGCATAAGCTTTCACAAAGAATGTGAGATCATTCCCATGGAAAGTGTGTCATATTATATATAACAATACTCAACGATACAGTACATCATATGACTGCTCAATATTGCCCTAGCTTATATGTGGGGCAATATTGAGAAGTCAGATGATGTACTGTATCTTTGAGTATTGTTTTATTGTTGTGTATTGGAACTTGTTTTATATATATATATGCATACATACACACACACACACATATACATACACACACACACACACACACACCGAACACCCCGAAACGTCACTGGTTTATATGGAATAAAACACTTTTTATTTAACCTGTACCCCCGCTTGCATAAGTAATTATCCTCATATGCACACTTTTGCTACATGACACCACAAGGTATGGATTAGGACACTGATAAGGGAGGTGGAGCAGCACTAAAGGGCAAGTAATTTTGCAGATTTTTGGAGATTTTCTTAAATACTTTTTTTTTTTTTGGTCACTGTTTTATCTCAGTTGACCCTTCTATAATATGCACATAGTTTAAAATGTTTTATTGCACTTTAGACAAATGTATATCATGCATATGAAAGAGCACTTTGTTGTTTTTACACAATAAAGCTGTTTTATAATGCCGAAGCCATCAGGAAGTGTATCAACGTGGCTTATTGGTGACTACATGTATATATGGATGCAGATTTTGGAACACCATAACGTCCTCTGATGGCAGATTGCATGTTCTGCTGTTATGACTTTGTCTAACTGTATATGTTGTCCCCTGCATATGAAAGAGAAATGACAAGGACGTTCCAGGCTCCAATATAAGTTAAAAGTTTGTTTATTCACAGAGTTGTTAGTCTCAGGAGATGCAATGCATTACGTATCTGAGTAGAACTTTAGCTGTGTGTCTAATCCTGCATAGTTTGGAGGGAGCACTAGTCCTAAAATAAAATGGTATAATCCATTTCAGTATTTTACTTTTTGCATTATGAAAGTTTTTACCCTTGTTTGCCTTTTTGCAAGTTCTTTTATTTCTGTAAATTATTTTATTGCACACAAACAGATTCAGTGGAAAACCTAATGCTTAGTGATACATTATTACTTTTGTAAAAATAATTGTAGGCATAAATTATTTAATAACATTTAATTCAACAATTGCATATTCTATTTTTTTAATATACAGGTCTTGATGGCTAATGATAAAGCTTGTAGATTGTTTGGATACAGTAGTCCTGAGCTGATTGGTATGAATCTGGCCAGCCTGATTCCTGCTTCCAGTCACAGAGTTTCTGAGACCGTAGAGGAGGATTTTATAGAAGCCGATATACTTTCACGAGTTCCCGGGGAATTGGTATGTTTATATGTAATAATTAATGCTTTTATTTTAAGAATTTTAAAAATTTTGAAATATAAAAATACACTTTACATTTTATTGTTATATTAGTTCCAACCAGGGCACAACATTATGATATTTGCAGCTCTTCTCAATTCTATCATTCCAAATAAGATTTCCACAACCATTCTAAAACAGATTTCTATCTATATACTTAAAATCATAATACAGAGCAGCATGTATATTATTACTATTGAGTTACCTTTGAGGGGGGGAGAAAGGGATGCCAGGAGGTTTGCCCGGGGAGCCGCAGAGAGAGGCTCCCAGCTACGACACAGAGCGAGCTTTATGTAACGCATCTTTTCAAGGCTGCTCTACTCCTGGAAGCCTAAAGCTAACGGGTGGGGGTGGTGGGGGGGGGGGAGCTGCATCAGAGCAGGCAGGGTTGGCTGGGGCAGGGTGGGCCAGTCTTCAAAAATTTCCAGGGCCGGTCTGATTTACCTGGGTCCACTACATGTTTACATCAATGTAACTGTGAAGGCGAGGAGCTGTATATGCTCTTTCTTTTGTAAGGTGTATCCAGTCCACCGATCATCCATTACTTGTGGGATATTCTCCTTCCCAACAGGAAGTTGCAAGAGGACACCCACAGCAGAGCTGCTATATAGCTCCTCCCCTAACTGCCATATCCAGTCATTCTCTTGCAACTCTCAACAAAGATGGAGGTAGTAAGAGGAGAGTGGTAAAATATAGTTAGTTTTTTCTTCAATCAAAAGTTTGTTATTTTCAAATAGTACCGGAGTTGTACTATTTTATCTCTGGCAGTATTTAGAAGAAGAATCTGCCTGCGTTTTCTATGATCTTAGCAGCTTGTAACTAAGATCCACTGCTGTTGTCACATATGTCTGAAGAGTGAGGTAACTTCAGAGGGAGAATGGCGTGCAGGTTATCCTGCTATTGAGGTATGTGCAGTTTTAAGTTTTTCTAGGGACTAGAAAATGCTGCTGGTACCTGATTAATGTAAGTTAAGCCTAAAAACAGTGATTTAATAGCGACTTGTATCAGGCTTACTACCAGAGATATATACTCTGATAATATGGCAATACAAAACGTTTGCTGGCATGTTTAATCATTTTTATATATGCTTTGGTGATAAAACTTATTGGGGCCTAGTTTTTTCCACATGGCTGGCTTGATTTTTGCCTAGAAACAGTTTCCTGATGCTTTCCACTGTTGTAGTATGAGTGGGAGGGGCCTATTTTAGCACTTTTTTGCGCAGTTAAAATTACAGACAGAGACATTCAGCTTCCCTCAGCAGTCCCCTGCATGCTATAGGACATCTCTGAAGGGCTCTAAAGGCTTCAAAAGTCGTTTGTTGAGGAAGGTAGGGCTACAGCTGAGCTGTGGCAGTTGTTGTGACTGTTTAAAAAACGTTTATTTCGGGGTTTTTTTTTTTATCCGTTTTTTGCATTAAGGGGTTAATCATCCATTTGCAAGTGGGTGCAATGCTCTGCTAACCTATTACATACACTGTAAAAATTTCGTTTGATTTACTGCCTTTTCTTTCATGTAATTAGCAAGAGTCCATGAGCTAGTGACGTATGGGATATACATTCCTACCAGGAGGGGCAAAGTTTCCCAAACCTTAAAATGCCTATAAATACACCCCTCACCACACCCACAATTTAGTTTTACAAACTTTGCCTCCCGTGGAGGTGGTGAAGTAAGTTTGTGCTTAGATTCTACGTTGATATGCGCTTCGCAACAGGTTGAAGCCCGGTTTTCCTCTCAGAGTGCAGCGAATGTCAGAGGGATGTGAAGAGAGTATTGCCTATTTGAGAACAATGGTCTACCTCTAGGGGATCTATTTCATAGGCTCTCTGTTATCGGTCTTAGAGATTTCTTCTCCTACCTCCCTTTTCAGATCGACGATATACTCTTATATAACATTACCTCTACTGATTCTCATTTCAGTACTGGTTTGGCTATCTGCTATATGTAGATGAGTGTCCTGGGGTAAGTAAGTCTTATTTTTTGTGACACTCTAAGCTATGGTTGGGCACTTTATATGTAAAGTTCTAAATATATGTCTATAAACTTATATTTGCCTTGATTCAGGATAATCGGTATTCCTTATTTTCAGACTGTCAGTTTCATTATTGGGATAATGCATTTAATTATTTTTTCTTACCTTGAAAAATTTTCATTTGGCCATTTTTCCTGCGTGCTGTTAGGCTCGCGGGGGCGGGAAATGTTTCTTTTTATTTAGTCATTTTTTGGCGCTAAAAATTGTCACTTCCGGCGGCAAAAAAATGTGGGCGTCTTTTTTTTACTCACATTATTTAGACATTTCTCTTCATTGCTTCTGGTTGCTAGAAGCTTATCATTTTGCATTCTTTCCCATTCCTGAAACTGTCATTTAAGGAATTTGATAATTTTGCTTGATATGTTGTTTTTTCTATTACATATTGCAAGATGTCTCATCCCGACCCTGGATCAAAATCCACTAATGAACAGACGCTGCCTGATGCTGGTTCTACCAAAGTTAAGGGCATATGTTGTAAACTTGTGGTCGTTGTTTCTCCAGCTGTAGTTTGTGTTAGTTGCCATGACAAACCTTCCAATGCAGATTGTGTCTCCATTAGTAATAATCCTTTACCTGTTGTTGTTCCTTCAACATCTAATGTTCAGGAAGTTCCTGTTAATGTAAAAGAATTTGTTTCTAATTCTATTAAGAAGGCTCTGTCTGTTATTCCTCCTTCCAGTAATCGTAAAAGGTCTTTCAAAACTTTTCACATTTCAGATGAATTTTTAGGTGACCGTCATCATTCTGACTTATCTGATTCTGAAGAGGTTTTTTCTGGTTCAGAAGATTCTACTACAGATATTGATTATGATAAATCCTCATATTTATTTAAAATGGAGTTTATTCGTTCATTACTAAAAGAAGTTTTGATTGCATTAGATATGGAGGAATCCAGTCCTCCTGATACTAAAACTTCTAAACGTTTAAATTCGGTTTTTAAGCTTCATGTGTTAATTCCGGAAGTTTTTCCAGTTCCTGATGCTATATCATATGTGATTGCTAGGGAATGGGATAGTTTGGGTACTTCATTTACTCCTTCTCCAAGGTTTAAGAATTGTACCCTGTACCATCTGATAGCTTAGAATTTTGGGACAAAATCCCTAAAGTTGATGGGGCTATCTCTACTCTTGTTAAACGTACTGCTATTCCTACGGCAGATAGCACTTTGTTTAAAGATCCTTTAGATAGGAAAATTGAATCTTTTTTAAGAAAAGCTTATTTATGTTCAGGTAATTTACTTAGACCTGCTATATCTTTGGCTGATGTTGTAGCAGCTTCAACTTTTTGGTTGGAAGCTTTAGCGCAACAAGTGACAGATCATAATGCATATAGCATTGTTAAACTTCTTCAACATGCTAATAACTTTGTCTGTGATGCCATTTTTGATATCATTAGAGTTGATGTCCGGTATATGTCTTTAGCTATTTTAGCTAGACAAGCTTTGTGGCTTAAATCTTGGAATGTAGATATGACTTCTAAGTCAACTTTGCTTTCTCTCTCTTTCCAAGGTAATAAATTGTTTGGTTCTCAGTTGGATTCTATAATTTCAACTGTTACTGGAGGAAAGGGAGCCTTTTTGCCTCAGGGCAAAAAATCTAAAAGTAATTATAGGGCTGCTAATCGTTTTCGTTCCTTTCGTCAAAATAAAGAGCAGAAGCCCGACCCTTCTCCTAAAGGAACAGTTTCCGGTTGGAAACCTAATCCAGTCTGGAATAAATCCAAGCCTTCCAGAAAGTCAAAACCTGCTCCTAAATCCGCATGAAGGTGCGGCCCTCATTCCAGCACAGCTGGTAGGGGGCAGGTTAAGATTTTTCAAAGATGTTTGGATCAATTCGATTCACAATCTTTGGATTCAAACATTTTTTCACAAGGGTACAGAATAGGTTTCAAGGTAAGACCACCTGTGAGAAGATTTTTCTCTTGTTAAGTGTATTCAGTCCACGGGTCATCCATTACTTATGGGATATTCTCCTTCCCAACAGGAAGTTGCAAGAGGATCACCCAAGCAGAGCTGCTATATAGCTCCTCCCCTCACATGTCATATCAAGTCATTCTCTTGCAAGTCTCAACATAGTAGGAAGGCTGTGAGAGGAGTGTGGAGTTTTTATACTTAATTATTTCTTCAATCAAAAGTTTGTTATTTTAAATGGCACCGGAGTGTGCTGTTTTTCTCTCAGGCAGTATTTAGAAGAAGAACCTGCCTGCGTTTTCTATGATCTTAGCAGAAGTAACTAAGATCCACTGGCTGTTCTCGCACATTCTGAGGATTGGGGTAACTTCAGAAAAGGGAATAGCATGCGGGGTCCCCTGCAAACGAGGTATGTGCAGTAAAATATTTTTCTAAGGAATGGAATTGACTAAGAAAATACTGCTGATACCGATGTAATGTAAGTACAGCCTTAAATGCAGTAGTAGCGACTGGTATCAGGCTGATGAGTGTATGTTCAGTAAAGTAATTTTCTAAGGAATGGAATTTGACTAAGAAAATGCTGTTAATACTGAAGTAATGTATGAGCCTTAACTGCAGTAGAAGCGACTGGTAGCAGGCTTATTAATAACACTACATAACCTTTAAAATGGATGTTAAAACGTTTACTGGCATGTTAATCGTTTTTTGTGAGGTACTTTGGTGATAACTTATTGGGGCATGATTTTTTCCACATGGCTAACGTATATTTCTGCATAGAAACAGTTAACTGAGGTTTCCCACTGTTGTAATATGAGTGGGAGGGGCCTATTTTAGCGCTTTTTTGCGCAGTAAAAATTCAGTCACAGTCTTCCGGATTCTTCCTCCATGATCCAGGACGTCTCTAGAGAGCTCAGGGGTCTTCAAAATTCATTTTGAGGGAGGTAATGAGTCACAGCAGACCTGTGACAGTGTGTTTGACTGTGAGAAAAACGTTAATTGTTAAATTGATTATCCGTTTTGGGTATTAAGGGGTTAATCATCCATTTGCTGGTGGGTGCAATCCTTTGCTAATTTAATACATTTACTGTGAAAATTTGGTTGCTATAACTGATTTGGTTCATTGTTATTTCAACTGTGACAGTTTTTTTGTGCTTCTTAAAGGCGCAGTAGCGTTTTTTATATTGCTTGTAAATTTATTTGAAAGTATTTTCCAAGCTTGCTAGTCTCATTGCTAGTCTGTTTAAACATGTCTGACACAGATGAATCTGTTTGTTCACTATGTTTGAAGGCCAATGTGGAGCCCCATAGAAATATGTGTACTAAATGCATTGATGTCACTTTAAATAAAAGTCAGTCTTTACCTGTAAAGAAATTATCACCAGACAACGAGGGGGAAGTTATGCCGACTAACTCTCCTCACGTGTCAGTACCTTCGCCTCCCGCTCAGGAGGCGCGTGATATTGTGGCGCCAAGTACATCAGAGAGGCCCATACAAATCACTTTGCAAGACATGGCTACTGTTATGACAGAAGTATTATCTAAATTGCCAGAATTAAGAGGCAAGCGCGATAGCTCTGGGTTAAGGACAGAGCGCGCTGATGATGTGAGAGCCATGTCCGATACTGCGTCACAATTTGCAGAACATGAGGACGGAGAGCTTCATTCGGTGGGTAGACGCCACCACACGAGACTTATGGCAGACGGTCCCTAAGGTGGAGGGAGCAGTTTCTACTTTAGCTAAGCGTACCACTATCCCGGTGGAGGATAGTTGTGCTTTTTCGGATCCAATGGATAAAAAATTAGGTTACCTTAAGAAAATGTTTGTTCAACAAGGTTTTATCTTACAGCCCCTTGCATGCATTGCGCCTGTCACTGCTGCTGCGGCATTCTGGTTTGAGTCTCTGGAAGAGGCCATTCACACAG
This sequence comes from Bombina bombina, assembly GCF_027579735.1. Classification (NCBI taxonomy): domain Eukaryota; kingdom Metazoa; phylum Chordata; class Amphibia; order Anura; family Bombinatoridae; genus Bombina; species Bombina bombina. Next base: position 254,722,084 of record NC_069502.1, read on the forward strand.
CTCCATTGGATGAGATTATGGACAAGCTTAAAGCACTTAAGCTAGCTAACGCATTTGTTTCTGATGCCGTCGTACATTTAACCAAACTAACGGCTAAGAACTCCGGATTCGCCATCCAGGCGCGCAGAGCGCTATGGCTTAAATCCTGGTCAGCTGACGTGACTTCTAAATCTAAATTGCTTAATATTCCTTTCAAAGGGCAGACCTTATTCGGGCCCGGCTTGAAAGAAATTATTGCTGACATTACTGGAGGTAAGGGTCATACTCTTCCTCAGGACAGGGCCAAATCAAAGGCCAAACAGTCTAATTTTCGTGCCTTTCGTAACTTCAAGGCAGGAGCAGCATCAACTTCCTCCGCCCCAAAACAGGAAGGAACTGTTGCTCGTTACAGACAGGGCTGGAAAGCTAACCAGTCCTGGAACAAGGGCAAGCAGGCCAGAAAACCTGCTTCTGCCCCTAAGACAGCATGAAGAGAGGGCCCCCTATCCGGAAACGGATCTAGTGGGGGGCAGACTTTCTCTCTTCGCCCAGGCTTGGGCAAGAGATGTCCAGGATCCCTGTGCGTTGGAGATCATATCTCAGGGATACCTTCTGGACTTCAAAGCTTCTCCTCCACAAGGGAGATTTCATCTTTCAAGGTTATCAGCAAACCAAATAAAGAAAGAGGCGTTTCTACGCTGTGTACAAGACCTCTTACTAATGGGGGTGATCCACCCAGTTCCGCGGACGGAACAAGGGCAAGGATTTTACTCAAATCTGTTTGTGGTTCCCAAGAAAGAGGGAACCTTCAGACCAATCTTGGACCTAAAAATCTTAAACAAATTCCTAAGAGTTCCATCATTCAAAATGGAAACTATTCGAACCATCCTACCCATGATCCAAGAGGGTCAGTATATGACCACAGTGGACTTAAAGGATGCCTACCTTCACATACCGATTCACAAAGATCATTATCGGTACCTAAGATTTGCCTTTCTAGACAGGCATTACCAATTTGTAGCTCTTCCCTTCGGGTTAGCTACGGCCCCGAGAATTTTTACAAAGTTTCTGGGCTCACTTCTGGCGGTGCTAAGACCGCGAGGCATAGCGGTGGCTCCGTACCTAGACGACATTCTGATACAAGCGTCAAGTTTTCAAATTGCCAAGTCTCATACAGAGATTGTTCTGGCATTTCTGAGGTCGCATGGGTGGAAGGTGAACATGGAAAAGAGTTCTCTATTACCATTCACAAGGGTTCCCTTCCTAGGGACTCTTATAGATTCTATAGAGATGAAAATTTACCTGACGGAGTCCAGGTTATCAAAACTTCTAAATGCTTGCCGTGCCCTTCATTCCATTCCACACCCGTCAGTATCTCAGTGCATGGAAGTAATCGGCTTAATGGTAGCGGCAATGGACATAGTACCATTTGCGCGCCTGCATCTCAGACCGCTGCAATTATGCATGCTAAGTCAGTGGAATGGGGATTACTCAGATTTGTCCCCTCTACTAAATCTGGATCAAGAGACCAGAGATTCTCTTCTCTGGTGGCTTTCTCGAGTCCATCTGTCCAGGGGTATGACCTTTCGCAGGCCAGATTGGACGATTGTAACAACAGATGCCAGCCTTCTAGGTTGGGGCGCAGTCTGGAACTCCCTGAAGGCTCATGGATTCTGGACTCAGGAGGAGAAACTCCTCCCAATAAATATTCTGGAATTAAGAGCAATATTCAATGCTCTTCTAGCTTGGCCTCAGTTAGCGACACTGGGGTTCATCAGATTTCAGTCGGACAACATCACGACTGTGGCTTACATCAACCATCAAGGGGGAACCAGGAGTTCCCTAGCGATGTTGGAAGTCTCAAAGATAATTCGCTGGGCAGAGTCTCGCTCTTGCCACCTGTCAGCGATCTATAGCCCAGGCGTGGAGAACTGGGAGACGGATTTTCTAAGTCGCCAGACTTTTCATCCGGGGGAGTGGGAACTTCATCCGGAGGTCTTCGCTCAACTGATTCATTGTTGGGGCAAACCAGATCTGGATCTCATGGCGTCTCGCCAGAACGCCAAACTTCCTTGTTACGGATCCAGGTCCAGGGACCCGGGAGCGGCGCTGATAGATGCTCTAGCAGCCCCTTGGGTTTTCAACATGGCTTATGTGTTTCCACCATTTCCGCTGCTTCCTCGACTGATTGCCAAGATCAAACAGGAGAGAGCATCGATGATTCTGATAGCGCCTGCGTGGCCACGCAGGACCTGGTATGCAGACCTAGTGGACATGTCGTCCTGTCCACCATGGTCTCTGCCTCTGAGGCAGGACCTTCTAACTCAGGGTCCTTTCAACCATCCAAATCTAATTTCTCTGAGGCTGACTGCAGGGAGATTGAACGCTTGATTCTATCAAAGCGTGGCTTCTCGGAGTCGGTTATTGATACCTTAATACAGGCTCGGAAACCTGTTACCAGAAAAATTTACCATAAGATATGGCGTAAATATTTATATTGGTGCGAATCCAAGAGTTACTCATGGAGTAAGGTTAGGATTCCTAGGATATTGTCTTTTCTACAAGAGGGTTTAGAAAAGGGCTTATCTGCTAGTTCGTTAAAGGGACAGATTTCTGCTCTGTCTATTCTTCTACAAAACGTCTAGCAGAAGTTCCAGATGTTCAGGCTTTTTGTCAGGCTTTGGCTAGGATTAAGCCTGTGTTTAAGACTGTTGCTCCGCCGTGGAGCTTAAACTTAATTCTTCAAGGTATTCCGTTTGAACCCCTTCATTCCATTGATATTAAGCTGTTATCTTGGAAAGTTCTGTTTTTGATGGCTATTTCCTCGGCTCGAAGAGTCTCTGAGTTATCTGCCTTACATTGTGATTCTCCTTATCTGATTTTTCATTCAGACAAGGTAGTTCTGCGTACTAAACCTGGGTTCTTACCTAAGGTAGTTTCTAACAGGAATATCAATCAAGAGATTGTTGTTCCATCATTGTGTCCTAACCCTTCTTCAAAGAAGGAACGACTTTTGCATAATCTGAACGTAGTCCGTGCCCTGAAGTTCTATTTACAGGCAACTAAAGATTTTCGTCAAACTTCTTCCCTGTTTGTCGTTTACTCTGGACAGAGGAGAGGTCAAAAAGCTTCGGCTACCTCTCTCTCCTTTTGGCTTCATTGCATAATACGTTAAGCCTATGGGACTGCTGGACAGCAGCCCCCTGAAAGAATTACAGCTCATTCCACTAGAGCTGTGGCTTCCACCTGGGCCTTTAAAAATGAGGCCTCTGTTGAACAGATTTGCAAGGCTGTGACTTGGTCTTCGCTTCATACCTTTTCAAAATTTTACAAATTTGACACTTTTGCTTCATCGGAGGCTGTTTTTGGGAGAAAGGTTCTACAGGCAGTGGTTCCTTCCGTTTAAAGTTCCTGCCTTGCCCCCCCCCATCATCCGTGTGCTTTAGCTTTGGTATTGGTATCTCATAAGTAATGGATGACCCGTGGACTGAATACACTTAACAAGAGAAAACATAATTTATGCTTACCTGATAAATTTATTTCTCTTGTAGTGTATTCAGTCCACGGCCCGCCCTGTCTTTTTAAGGCAGATCTAAATTTTAATTAAAACTCCAGTCACCACTGCACCCTATGGTTTCTCCTTTCTTGTCTTGTTTCGGTCGAATGACTGGATATGACATGTGAGGGGAGGAGCTATATAGCAGCTCTGCTTGGGTGATCCTCTTGCAACTTCCTGTTGGGAAGGAGAATATCCCATAAGTAATGGATGACCCGTGGACTGAATACACTACAAGAGAAATAAATTTATCAGGTAAGCATAAATTATGTTTTTCTCTCATGCATTCCAGTAAATCCAGTGAAGGCTCAGGCGTTTCTGAAATGTGTTTCAGACCTAGAGTTAGCTGGGGTAATTATGCCAGTTCCAGTTCTGGAACGGGGTCTGGGGTTTTATTCAATTCATATATCTATTCATTGTGCCAAAGAAAGAGAATTCTTTCAGACCAGTTCTGTATCTAAAAATATTGAATCGTTATGTAAGGATACCAACATTCAAAATGGTGACTATAAGAACTATTCTGCCTTTTGTTCAGCAAGGACATTATATGTCTACAATAGACTTACAGGATGCATAACTGCATATTCCAATTCATCCAGATCATTTTCAATTCCTGAGATTCTCTTTTCTAGACAAACATTACCAGTTTATTGCTCTTCCATTTGGTCTAGCAACTGCGCCAAGAATCTTTTCGAAGGTTCTCGGTGCCCTTCTCTCTGTAATCAGAGAACAGGGTATTGCGGTATTTCTTTATGTGGACGATATCTTGGTACTTGCTCAGTCTTTACATTCTGCAGAATCTCACACGAATCAACTTGTGTTGTTTCTTCAAAAACATGGTTGAAGGATCAATTTACCAAAAAGTTCCTTGATTCCTCAGACAAGAGTAACCTTTTTAGGTTTCCAAATAGATTCAGTGTCCATGACTTTGTCTCTGACAGGAAAGAGACGTCTGAAATTGGTTTCAGCTTGTCGAAACCTTCAGTCTCAATTGTTGCCTTCGGTAGCATTATGCATGGAGATTTTAGGTCTCATGACTGCTGCTTCGGAAGCGATCCCTTTTGCTCGTTTTCACACGAGACCACTCCAGCTTTGTATGCTGAACCAGTGGTGCAGGGATTATACAAGGATATCACAAATAATATCCTTAAATCACAATGTTCGATCATCTCTAACTTGGTGGATGGATCACCATCGTTTAATTCAAGGGGCCTCTTTCGTTCGTCCAACCTGGACTGTGATCTCAACAGATGCGAGTCTATCAAGTTGGGGAGCTGTTTGGGGATCTCTGACAGCGCAAGGGGTTTTGAAATCTCAGGAGGCGAGATTACCAATCAACATTTTGGAACTCCATGCGATTTTAAGAGCTCTTCAGTTCTGCTTCTTCTGAAGAGAGAATCGTTTTTGTTTTCAGACAGACAATGTCACGACCGTGGCATATGTCAATCATCAAGGGGGGACTCACAGTCCTCAAGCTATGAAAGAAGTGTCTTGGATACTTGTTTGGGCGGAATCCAGCTCCTGTCTAATTTCTGCGGTTCACATCCCAGGTGTAGACAATTGGGAAGCGGATTATCTCAGTCACCAGACGTTACATCTGGGTGAATGGTCTCTTCATCCAGAGGTTTTTTTTCAGTTTGTTCAAATCTGGGGACTTCCAGAAATAGATCTGATGGCCTCTCATCTGAACAAGAAGCTTCCCAGGTATCTGTCCAGATCCCGGGATCCTCCGGCGGAAGCAGTGGATGCGTTGTCAATTCCTTGGAATTATCATCCTGCTTATATCTTTCCGCCTCTAGTTCTTCTTCCGAAAGTAATTTCCAAAATTCTAATGGAGCGCTCATTTGTACTGCTGGTGGCTCCAGCATGGCCTCACAGGTTTTGGTTTGCGGATCTCGTTCGGATGGCCAGTTGCCAACCTTGGACACTTCCGTTAAGGCCAGACCTTCTATCTCAAGGCCCTTTTTTCCATCAGGATCTCAAATCATTAAATTTAAATGTATGGAGATTGAACGCTTAATTCTTAGTCATAGAGGTTTCTCTGACTCAGTGATTAATACCATGTTACAGGCTCGAAAATCTGTCTCTAGAAAGATTTATTATCGAGTTTGGAAGACTTACATCTATTGGTGTTCTTCTCATAAATTCTCCTGGCATTCTTTCAGAATTCCTAGAATTTTACAATTTCTTCAGGATGGTTTGGATAAGGGTTTGTCTGCAAGTTCTTTTGAAAGGACAAATATCTGCTCTTTCTGTTCTTTTTCACAGAAAGATTGCTAATCTTCCTGATATTCATTGTTTTGTACAGGCTTTAGTCCGTATCAAACCTGTTATTAAGCCAATCTCTCCTCCTTGGAGTCTTAATTTGGTTTTGACAGCTTTACAGGCTCCTCCGTTTGAGCCTATGCATTCTCTGGACATTAAATTACTTTCTTGGAAAGTACTGTTCCTTTTGGAGTTTCTGAGTTGTCTGCTCTTTCTTGTGAATCTCCTTTTCTGATTTTTCATCAGGATAAGGCGGTGTTGCGGACTTCATTTCAATTTTTACCTAAGGTTGTGAATTATAACAACATTAGTAGAGAAATTGTTGTCCCTTCATTATGTCCTAATCCTAAGAAGATCGTTACATTCTTTGGATGTAGTTAGAGCTTTGAAATATGTTGAAGCTACTAAAGATTTTAGAAAGACTTCTAGTCTATTTGTTGTTTTTTTGGTCCCAGGAAAGGTCAGAAGGCTTCTGCCATTTCTTTGGCGTCTTGGTTAAAGTCTCTGATTTATCATGCTTATGTAGAGTCGGGTAAGTCCCCGCCTCAAAAGATTACGGCTCATTCTACTAGGTCAGTTTCTACTTCCTGGGCTTTTAGGAATGAAGCTTCTGTTGATCAGATTTGCAAAGCAGCGACTTGGTCTTCTTTGCATACTTTTGCTAAATTCTACCATTTTGATGTGTTTTCTTCTTCTGAAGCAGTTTTTGGTAGAAAAGTACTTCAGGCAGCTGTTTCTGTTTGATTCGTCTGCTTATAATTTCAGTCTTTTTCATTATAAAGATTAAAACTTTTGATTTGGGTTGTGGATTATTTTTTTCAGCGGAATTGGCTGTCTTTATTTTATCCCTCCCTCTCTAGTGACTCTTGCGTGGAAGTTCCACATCTTGGGTATCTGCTATCCCATACGTCACTAGCTCATGGACTCTTACTAATTACATGAAAGAAAACATAATTTATGTAGGAACTTACCTGATAAATTAATTTCTTTCATATTAGCAAGAGTCCATGAGACCCACACTTTTTTTGTGGTGGTTATGATTTTTTTGTATAAAGCACAATTATTCCAATTCCTTATTTTTTTGATGCTTTCGCTCCTTTCTTATCACCCCACTTCTTGGCTATTCGTTAAACTGAATTGTGGGTGTGGTGAGGGGTGTATTTATAGGCATTTTAAGGTTTGGGAAACTTTCCCCCTCCTGGTAGGAATGTATATCCCATACGTCACTAGCTCATGGACTCTTGCTAATATGAAAGAAATGAATTTATCAGGTAAGTTCTTACATAAATTATGTTTTTTCACTGTTTTTCAAATTTTGACAAAATTTGTTTCTCTTAAAGGCACAGTACCGTTTTTTATATTTGCTTGTTAACTTGAATTAAAGTGTTTTCCAAGCTTGCTAGTCTCATTGCTAGTCTGTACAAACATGTCTGACATAGAGGAAACTCCTTGTTCATTATGTTTAAAAGCCATGGTGGAACCCCATATGAGAATGTGTACTAAATGTATTGATTTCACTTTAAACAATAAAGATCAGCTTTTGTCTTTAAAAAAATTATCACCAGAGGATTCTGACGAGGGGGAAGTTATGCCGACTAACTCTCCCCACGTGTCAGATCCTTTGACTCCCGCTCAAGGGACTCATGCTCAAATGGCGCCAAGTACATCCAGGACGCCCATAGCGATTACTTTACAAGACATGGCGGCAGTCATGGATAATACACTGTCAGCGGTATTAGCCAGACTACCTGAATTTAGAGGAAAGCGTGATAGCTCTGGTGTTAGGCGTAATACAGAGCATACAGACGCTTTAAGAGCCATGTCTGATACTGCCTCACAATATGCAGAAGCTGAGGAAGGAGAGCTTCTGTCTGTGGGTGATATATCTGACTCAGGGAAACCTGATTCTGATATTTCTACTTTCTCCAACATAGGTGTGTCCGGTCCACGGCGTCATCCTTACTTGTGGGATATTCTCTTCCCCAACAGGAAATGGCAAAGAGCCCAGCAAAGCTGGTCACATGATCCCTCCTAGGCTCCGCCTACCCCAGTCATTCTCTTTGCCGTTGTACAGGCAACATCTCCACGGAGATGGCTTAGAGTTTTTTAGTGTTTAACTGTAGTTTTTATTATTCAATCAAGAGTTTGTTATTTTAAAATAGTGCTGGTATGTACTATTTACTCAGAAACAGAAAAGAGATGAAGATTTCTGTTTGTATGAGGAAAATGATTTTAGCACCGTAACTAAAATCCATGGCTGTTCCACACAGGACTGTTGAGAGCAATTAACTTCAGTTGGGGGAACAGTGTGCAGTCTCTTACTGCTTGAGGTATGACACATTCTAACAAGACGATGTAATGCTGGAAGCTGTCATTTTCCCTATGGGATCCGGTAAGCCATGTTTATTAAGATAGTAAATAAGGGCTTCACAAGGGCTTATTAAGACTGTAGACTTTTTCTGGGCTAAATCGATTCATTATTAACACATATTTAGCCTTGAGGAATCATTTATTCTGGGTATTTTGATATGATTATATCGGCAGGCACTGTTTTTGACACCTTATTCTTTAGGGGCTTTCCCTAATCATAGTCAGAGCCTCATTTTCGCGCAGGTATGGCGCACTTGTTTTTGAGGACAGCATGGCATGCAGCTGCATGTGTGTGGAGCTCTGATACATAGAAAAGTCTTTCTGAAGGCATCATTTGGTATCGTATTCCCCTTTGGGCTTGGTTGGGTCTCAGCAAAGCAGATTCCAGGGACTGTAAAGGGGTTAAATATAAAAACGGCTCCGGTTCCGTTATTTTAAGGTTTAAAGCTTCCAAATTTGGTGTGCAATACTTTTAAGGCTTTAAGACACTGTGGTGAAATTTTGGTGAATTTTGAACAATTCCTTCATACTTTTTCGCAATTTTAAAACGTTTTTTGTGCTTTGTTATCAAGTTTATGCCTGTTTAACATGTCTGAACTACCAGATAGATTGTGTTCTGACTGTGGGGAAACCAAGGTTCCTTCTCATTTAACTATATGTATTTTATGTCATAAAAAAATTTAGTAAAAATGATGCCCAAGATGATTCCTCAAGTGAGGGGAGTAAGCATGGTACTGCATCATCCCCTCCTTCGTCTACACCAGTCTTGCCCATACAGGAGGCCCCTAGTACATCTAGTGCGCCAATACTCCTTACTATGCAACATTTAACGGCTGTAATGGATAATTCTATCAAAAACATTTTAGCCAATATGCCCACTTATCAGTGAAAGCGCGACTGCTCTGTTTTAGAAAATTCTGTAGAGCATGAGAACGCTGATGATATGGTTTCTGAAGGGCCCCTACACCAGTCTGAGGGGGCCAGGGAGGTTTTGTCTGAGGGAGAAATTTCAGATTCAGGAAACATTTCTCAACAAGCTGAACCTGATGTGATTACTTTTAAATTTAAGTTGGAACATCTCCGCGCTCTGCTTAAGGAGGTGTTATCCAATTTGGATGATTGTGATTATCTGGTCATTCCAGAACCACTATGTAAAATGGAAAAGTTCTTAGAGGCCCCGGGGCCCCCCGAAGCTTTTCCTATATCCAAGCGGGTGGCGTACATTGTTAGTAAAGAATGGGACAGGCCCGGTATACCTTTAGTACCTCCCCCCATATTTATAAAATTGTTTTCCTATAGTCGACCCCAGAAAGGACTGATGGCAGACAGTCCCCAAGGTCGAGGGGGCGGTTTCTACTCTACACAAGCGCGCCACTATACCCATAGAAGATAGTTGTGCTTTCCAAGATCCTATGGATAAAAAATTAGAAGGTCTGCTAAAGATGTTTGTTCAGCAAGGTTCCCTTCTACAACCAATTGCATGCATTGTCCCTGTCACTGCAGCCGCGTGTTTCTAGTTTGATGAGCTAGGAAAGGCGATTATTAGTAATTCTTCTTCTTATGAGGAGATTATGGACAGAATTCGTGCTCTTAAATTGGCTAATTCTTTCACCCTAGACGCCACCTTGCAATTGGCTAGGTTAGCGGCGAAAAAATTCTGGGTTTGCTATTGTGGCGCAGAGCGCTTTGGTTAAAATCTTGGGCAGCGGATGCGTCTTCCAAGAACAAATTGCTTGACATTCCTTTCAAGGGGAAAACACTCTTTGGCCCTGACTTGAAAGAGATTATCTCTGATATCACTGGGGGCAAGGGCCACGCCCTTCCTCAGGATAGGTCTTTTCAAGACCAAAAATAAACCTAAGTTTCGTCCCTTTCGCAGAAACGGATCAGCCCCAAGGGCTACGTCCTCTAAGCAGGAAGGTAATACTTCTCAAGCCAATCCAGCCTGGAGACCTATGCAAGGCTGGAACAAAGGAAAGCAGGCCAGGAAACCTGCTACCAAGACAGCATGAAATGCGGGCCCCCGATCCGGGACCGGATCTGGTGGGGGGCAGACTCTCTCTCTTCGCTCAGGCTGGGGCAAGAGATGTTCTGGATCCTTGGGCGCTAGAAATAGTCTCCCAAGGTTATTCTCTGGAGTTCAAGGGGCTTCCTCCAAGGGGGAGGTTCCACAGGTCTCAGTTGTCTTCAGACCACATAAGAAGACAGGCATTCTTACATTGGGTAGAAGACCTGCTAAAAATGGGAGTGATTCATCCTGTTCCATTAGGAGAACAAGGGATGGGGTTCTACTCCAATCTGTTCATAGTTCCCAAAAAAGAGGGAACGTTCAGACCAATCTTAGATCTCAAGATCTTGTACAAGTTTCTCAAGGTTCCATCGTTCAAGATGGAAACCATTCGAACACTCCTTCCTTCCATCCAGGAAGGTCAATTCATGACCAAGGTGGATTTCAAGGATGCGTATCTACATATTCCTATCCACAAGGAACATCATCGGTTCCTAAGGTTTGAATTCCTGGACAAGCATTTCCAGTTCGTGGCGTTTTCTTTCGGATTAGCCACTGCTCCTAGGATTTTCTCATAGGTACTAGGGTCCCTTCTGGCGGTGCTAAGACCAAGGGGCATTGCTGTAGTACCTTACTTGGACGACATTCTGATTCGAGCGTCGTCCCTTCCTCAAGTAAAGGCTCACACGGACATTGTCCTGGCCTTTCTCAGATCTCACGGATGGAAAGTGAACGTGGAAAAGAGTTCTCTATCTCCGTCAACGAGGGTTCCCTTCTTGGGAAATATAATAGACTCCTTAGAAATGAGGATTTTTCTGACAGAAGCCAGAAAAACAAAACTTCTAGACTCTTGTCGGATACTTCATTCCGTTCCTCTTCCTTCCATAGCGCAGTGCATGGAAGTGATAGGTTTGATGGTAGCGGCAATGGACATAGTTCCTTTTGTGCGCATTCATCTAAGACCATTACAACTGTTCATGCTCAGTCAGTGGAATGGGGACTATTCAGACTTGTCTCCGAAGATACAAGTAAATCAGAGGACCAGAGACTCATTCCGTTGGTGGCTGTCCCTGGACAACCTGTCACAAGGGATGACCTTCCGCAGACCAGAGTGGGTCATTGTCACGACCGACGCCAGTCTGATGGGCTGGGGCGCGGTCTGGGGATCCCTGAAAGCTCAGGGTCTTTGGTCTCGGGTAGAATCTCTTCTACCGATAAATATTCTGGAACTGAGAGCGATATTCAATGCTCTCAAAGCTTGGCCTCAGCTAGCGAGGGCCAAGTTCATACATCAACCATCAGGGGGGAACAAGGAGTTCCCTAGCGATGGAAGAAGTGACCAAAATCATTCTATGGGCGGAGTCTCACTCCTGCCACCTGTCTGCTATCCACATCCCAGGAGTGGAAAATTGGGAAGCGGATTTTCTGAGTCGTCAGACATTGCATCCGGGGGAGTGGGAACTCCATCCGGAAATCTTTGCCCAAGTCACTCAACCGTGGGGCATTCCAGACATGGATCTGATGGCCTCTCGTCAGAACTTCAGAGTTCCTTACTACGGGTACAGATCCAGGGATCCCAAGGCGGCTCTAGTGGATGCACTAGTAGCACCTTGGACCTTCAAACTAGCTTATGTGTTCCCGCCGTTTCCTCTCATCCCCAGGCTGGTAGCCAGGATCAATCAGGAGAGGGCGTCGGTGATTTTGATAGCTCCTGCGTGGCCACGCAGGACTTGGTATGCAGATCTGGTGAATATGTCATCGGCTCCACCATGGAAGCTACCTTTGAGACGAGACCTTCTTGTTCTAGGTCCGTTCGACCCACTCCAGCTGACTGCTTGGAGATTGAACGCTTGATCTTATCAAAGCGAGGGTTCTCAGATTCTGTTATTAATACTCTTGTTCAGGCCTGAAAGCCTGTAACCAGAAAAATTACCACATAATTTGGTATATCTGTTGGTGTGAATCTGCAGGATTCCCTTGGGACAAGGTTAAGATTCCTAAGAGTCTATCCTTCCTTCGAGAAGGATTGGAAAAAGGATTATCTGCAAGTTCCTTGATGGGACAGATTTCTGCCTTGTCTGTGTTACTTCACAAAAAGCTGGCAGCTGTGCCAGATGTTCTAGCCTTTGTTCAGGCTCTGGTTAGAATCAAGCCTGTTTACAAAATTTTGACTCCTCCTTGGAGTCTCAACCTAGTTCTTTCAGTTCTTTAGGGGGTTCCGTTTGAACCCTTACATTCCGTTGATATTAAGTTATTATCTTGGAAAGTTTTGTTTTTGGTTGCAATTTCTTCTGCTAGAAGAGTTTCAGAATTATCTGCTCTGCAGTGTTCTTCTCCTTATCTGGTGTTCCATGCAGATAAGGTGGTTTTGCGTACTAAACCTGGTTTTCTTCCAAAAGTTGTTTCTAACAAAAACATTAACCAGGAGATAGTTGTGCCTTCTTTGTGTCCTAATCCAGTTTCAAAGAAGGAACGTTTGTTGCACAACTTGGATGTAGTTCGTGCTCTCAAATTTTACTTAGCAGCTACTAAGGATTTCAGACAAACTTTGTCTTTGTTTGTTGTTTATTCTGGTAAACGGAGAGGTCAAAAAGCAACTTCTACCTCTCTCTCCTTCTGGATTAAAAGCATTATCCGATTGGCTTATGAGACTGCCGGACGGCAGCCTCCTGAAAGAATCACAGCTCACTCCACTAGGGCTGTGGCTTCCACATGGGCCTTCAAGAACGAGGCTTCTGTTGATCAGATATGTAAGGCAGCGACTTGGTCTTCACTGCACACTTTTTCTAAATTTTACAAATTTGATACTTTTGCTTCTTCTGAGGCTATTTTTGGGAGAAAGGTTTTGCAAGCCGTGGTGCCTTCCATTTAGGTGACCTGATTTGCTCCCTCCCTTCATCCGTGTCCTAAAGCTTTGGTATTGGTTCCCACAAGTAAGGATGACGCCGTGGACCGGACACACCTATGTTGGAGAAAACAGAATTTATGTTTACCTGATAAATTACTTTCTCCAACGGTGTGTCCGGTCCACGGCCCGCCCTGGTTTTTTTAATCAGGTCTGATAATTTATTTTCTTTAACTACAGTCACCACGGTAACATATGGTTTCTCCTATGCAAATATTCCTCCTTAACGTCGGTCGAATGACTGGGGTAGGCGGAGCCTAGGAGGGATCATGTGACCAGCTTTGCTGGGCTCTTTGCCATTTCCTGTTGGGGAAGAGAATATCCCACAAGTAAGGATGACGCCGTGGACCGGACACACCGTTGGAGAAAGTAATTTATCAGGTAAACATAAATTCTGTTTTTAAATTTAAGCTTGAGAACCTCCGTGTTTTGCTTAGGGAGGTTTTAGCTTCTCTGAATTTCTGTGACACAATTGCAGTGCCAGAGAAATTGTGTAGACTGGATAAATACTTTGCAGTGCCGGTGTGTACTGTGGTTTTTCCAATACCTAAAAGGTTTACAGAAATTATTAATAAAGAGTGGGATAGACCCGGTGTGCCGTTTTCCCCCCCTCCTATTTTTAGAAAAATGTTTCCCATAGACGCCACCACACGGGACTTATGGCAGACGGTCCCTAAGGTGGAGGGAGCAGTTTCTACTTTAGCAAAGCGTACTACTATCCCTGTCGAGGACAGTTGTGCTTTTTCAGATCCTATGGATAAAAAATTAGAGGGTTACCTTAAGATAATGTTTATTCAACAAGGTTTTATCCTGCAGCCCCTTGCATGCATTGCTCCTGTCACTGCTGCTGCGGCGTTCTGGTTTGAGTCTCTGGAAGAGGCTTTACAGACGACTCCTCTATTGGAGGACATACTTAACAAGCTTAGAGCACTTAAGCTAGCTAATTCTTTTGTTTCTGATGTCATTGTTCATTTGACTAAACTAACGGCAAAGAATTCTGGATTTGCCATCCAGGCGCGTAGGGCGCTATGGCTTAAATCTTGGTCAGCTGACGTGACTTCAAAGTCTAAACTACTTAACATTCCCTTCAAGGGGCAGACCCTATTCAGGCCTGGTTTGAAGGAAATTATTGCTGACATTACTGGAGGTAAAGGTCATGCCCTTCCTCAGGACAGGGCCAAATCAAAGGCCAAAGAGTCTAATTTTCATGCCTTTCGAAACTTCAAGGCAAGTGCAGCATCAACTTCCTCTGCTACAAAACAAGAGGGAACTTTTGCTCAGTCCAAGACGGCCTGGAAACCTAACCAGTCCTGTAACAAAGGCAAGCAGGCCAAAAAGCCTGCTGCTGCCTCTAAGACAGCATGAAGGAGCGGCCCCCTATCCGGTAATGGATCTAGTAGGGGGCAGACTTTCTCTCTTCGCCCAGGCGTGGGCAAGAGATGTTCAGGATCACTGGGCGTTGGAGATCATATCTCAGGGGTATCTTCTGGACTTCAAGGCTTCTCCACAAGGGAGATTTCACCTTTATCGATTATCTGTCAACCAGATAAAGAAAGGCATTCTTACACTGTTTGCAAGACCTCCTAGTTATGGGAGAGATCCATCCAATTCCAAAGGAGGAACAGGGACAGGGATTTTACTCAAATCTGTTTGTGGTTCCCAAAAAAGAGGGAACCTTCAGACCAATCTTGGATCTAAAGATCTTAAACAAATTCCTCAGAGTTCCATCATTCAAAATGGAAACTATTCGGACCATCCTACCTATGATCCAGGAGGGTCAATATATGACTGCGGTGGATCTAAAGGATGCTTACCTTCACATTCCGATACACAAAGATCATCATCGGTTCCTAAGGTTTGCCTTTCTGGACAGGCATTACCAGTTTGTGGCTCTTCCCTTCGGGTTAGCTACAGCCCCAAGAATTTTTACAAAGGTTCTGGGGTCGCTTCTGGCGGTCCTAAGGCCTCGGGGCATAGCAGTGGCCCCTTATCTAGACGACATCCTGATACAGGCGTCAAATTTCCAAATTGCCAAGTCCCATACGGACATAGTTCTGGCATTTCTGAGGTCGCACGGGTGGAAAGTGAACGAGGAAAAGAGTTCTCTGTCCCCACTCACAAGAGTCTCCTTCCTAGGGACTCTGATAGATTCTGTAGAAATGAAAATTTACCTGACGGAGTCCAGGTTATCAAAACTTCTAAATTCTTGCCGTGTTCTCCATTCTATTCCGCGCCCTTCGGTGGCTCAGTGCATGGAGGTAATCGGCTTAATGGTAGCGGCAATGGACATAGTTCCGTTTGCGCGCCTACATCTCAGACCGCTGCAACTATGCATGCTCAGTCAGTGGAATGGGGATTACACAGATTTGTCCCCTCTACTAAATCTGGATCAAGAGACCAGAGATTCTCTTCTCTGGTGGCTATCTCGGGTCCATCTGTCCAAAGGTATGACCTTTCGCAGGCCAGATTGGACAATTGTAACGACAGATGCCAGCCTTCTAGGTTGGGGTGCAGTCTGGAACTCCCTGAAGGCTCAGGGATTGCGGACTCAGGAGGAGAAACTCCTCCCAATAAATATTCTTGAATTGAGGGCAATATTCAGTGCTCTTCAGGCGTGGCCTCAGTTAACAACCCTGAGGTTCATCAGATTTCAGTCGTACAACATCACGACTGTGGCTTACATCAACCATCAAGGGGGAACAAGGAGTTCCTTACCGATGTTAGAAGTCTCCAAAATAATTCGCTGGGCAGAGAAACACTCTTGCTACATATCAGCGATCCATATCCCAGGTGTAGAGAACTGGGAGGCGGATTTTCTAAGTCGTCAGACTTTTCATCCGGGGGAGTGGGAACTCCATCCAGAGGTGTTTGCTCAATTGATTCATTGTTGGGGCAAACCAGAACTGGATCTCATGGCGTCTCGCCAGAACGCCAAGCTTCCTTATTACGGATCCAGGTCCAGGGACCCGGAAGCGACGCTGATAGATGCTCTAGCAGCGCCTTGGTCTTTCAATCTGGCTTACGTGTTTCCACCGCTTCCTCTGCTCCCTCGACTGATTGCCAAAATCAAGCAGGAGAGAGCATCAGTGATTTTGATAGCGCCTGCGTGGCCACGCAGGACCTGGTATGCAGACCTAGTGGACATGTCATCCTTTCCACCTTGGACTCTGCCTTTGAGACGAGACCTTCTACTTCAAGGTCCTTTCAATCATCCAAATCTAATTTCTCTGAGACTGACTGCATGGAGATTGAACGCTTGATTTTATCAAAGCGTGGCTTCTCAGAGTCTGTCATTGATACCTTAATACAGGCACGAAAGCCTGTTACCAGGAAAATCTACCATAAGATATTGCGTAAATATCTTTATTGGTGTGAATCCAAGAGTTACTCATGGAGTAAGGTTAGGATTCCCAGGATATTATCTTTTCTCCAAGAGGGTTTGGAGAAAGGATTATCAGCTAGTTCTTTGAAGGGACAGATCTCTGCACTGTCTATTCTTTTGCACAATCGTCTGGCGGATGTTCCAGACGTTCAGGCGTTTTGTCAGGCGTTGGTTAGAATCAAACCTGTATTTAAACCTGTTGCTCCCCCCATGGAGCTTAAATTTGGTTCTTAAAGTTCTTCAAGGGGTTCCGTTTGAACCTCTTCATTCCATAGATATCAAGCTTTTATCGTGGAAAGTTCTTTTTTTGATGGCTATTTCCTCGGCTCGTAGAGTCTCCGAGTTATCTGCTTTACAATGTGATTCTCCTTATCTGATCTTCCATTCAGATAAGGTAGTTCTGCGTACACAACCTGGGTTTTTGCCTAAGGTGGTATCTACTAAGAATATCAATCAAGAGATTGTTGTTCCATCATTGTGTCCTAATCCTTCTTCAAAGAAGGAACGTCTTTTACATAATCTGGACGTGGTTCATGCTTTTAAAGTTTTACTTACTTACAAGCTACTAAAGATTTTCGTTAAACATCTGCTTTGTTTGTTGTTTACTCTGGACAGAGAAGAGGTCAAAAGGCTTCGGCAACCTCTTTCTTTTTGGCTAAGAAGCATACTCCGCTTAGCCTATGAGACTGCTGGACAGCAGCCTCCCGAAAGGATTACAGCTCATTCTACTAGAGCTGTGGCTTCCACTTGGGCCTTTAAAAATGAGGCTTCTGTTGAACAGATTTGCAAGGCGGCGACTTGGTCTTCGCTTCATACTTTTTCCAAATTCTACAAATTTGATACTTTTGCTTCTTCGGAGGCTATGGTCCCTTCCGTTTAAGTACCAGCCTTGTCCCTCCCTTCATCCGTGTACTTTATCTTTGGTATTGGTATCCCACAAGTAATGGATGATCCGTGGACTGGATACACCACAAGAGAAATAAATGTATCAGGTAAGCATAAATTATGTTTTTTCCTCAGGTTGCTCTCCTTCCATGAGCAGGTGTTTAGCGTCCCTTTAACAAGAGAAAACACAATTTATGCTTACCTGATAAATTTATTTCTCTTGTGGTGTATCCAGTCCACGGCCCGCCCTGTCATTTTAAGGCAGGTCAAAATTTTAGATTAAACTACAGTCACCACTGCACCCTATGGTTTCTCCTTTCTCGGCTTGTTTTGGCCGAATGACTGGATATGGCAGTTAGGGGAGGAGTTATATAGCAGCTCTGCTGTGGGTGTCCTCTTGCAACTTCCTGTTGGGAAGGAGAATATCCCACAAGTAATGGATGATCCGTGGACTGGATATACCACAAGAGAAATAAATGTATCAGGTAAGCATAAATTGTGTTTTTTCATAGCAGACAAAGTCCTGTCCTACGCACTACAAGACCGGATGCAGTCTTTTAGTTTTTCCTACGATCTCGCTGCGAACATCGCTCCTAAGGAGAAGGTTTTCTCTGTTAGCTGTCTGGGTCTAGGAGGTGGTGAGTGGCCCAGCTATTTGGATTATAAAGGTGCTGTTTTTGTTTGAATAAAGTGTTTACTTTTTTTCTATCCTTCTGTGAATATATCCTAGCTATGGGGGACTCTATTACATTAGAAGGTTCCGCTCCTTCTGTACTCCGCCTGCTCAATTTTGTTCCATTTGCTTAAGCACTGTTCTAAAGTCTAAGAAGGGAGACAAGTCTGCTAATACTCATAGCGCTATTAGCCCCTCTGAGCCGTCTACCTCTCAGGAATTTGGGTCCCGAGAGATTACTACCCTTTCATCACTATTGCTCCACATGCAGTTCCCCGCGGCTCATCTAATCCTCCATCTGGAGGGTGCTTTTTTCCTGCGGACTTTACTGCGCAGTTACAATAGGCGGTGTCTGTGGCCCTGAGTGCCTTATCTCGCTCTAACAAAAGCAAGAGAAAGGTTAAACATAGTTTACCTGACATAGTCATCTAAATATTTCTCAGATTTAGCTACTATCTCCCAGCTATCCGAGGATGAGGTAACCTCTGTAGCTTCAGAGGGTGAACTTTCTGATTCGGAGACTTCAGTTTCTAAACCTCTTTCAGAGCAGGAACCCTACTTTAGATTTAAAATTGAGCATCCTCGGTTTTTATTTTAGGAGGTTCCAGAGGCTACACTTCCTGAGGAACCTAAGATCCCTAAATTGCACAGGGTTTAGGAAGACAGGAAGGTCCCTCTGACTTTTCCTGTGCCAGTTAAGATGGCGAACATTATTAGTAACAAATGGGAAAGAATAGGAACTTCTTTTTCCCCCTCGTCCACTTTTTAAAAAATTATTCCCTTTCCCTGACTCTCAATTAGACTTGTAGGGTTCCATCCCTAAGGTGGATGGCGCTATTTATTCGCTGGCTAAGCATACTACTATCTCTCTGGAGGATAGTTCTTCTTTTAGAGAGCCTATGGATAGGAAAATGAAAACCTTTCTGAGGAAGATGTTTCAACATACAGGGTTTTTATTTCAACCGGTGGAAGCTGTAGCCACGGTTGTTGGAACAGCTACCTACTGGTGCGACACTCTGTCGGAGCTCATTGAGGTGGAGACTCCCCTCGAGGATATTCAGGAGAGAATTAAGGCTCTGAGAATTGCCAACTCCTTTTGATCTGTCACGCGAATATACAGATTATTCGCATAAATGCAAAGGCTTCTGGCTTTGCGGCCCTAGCCCGCCGGGCTCTCTGGTTGAAGTCTTGGTCTGCGGATATGATTTCTAAATCCAGACTCCTTTCTCTTCTTTTCAAGGGGAAGATTTTATTCGGTCCAGGGTTGGACTCCATTATTTCTAAGGTTACGGGAGGGAAAGGTGCTTTCCTACTGCAGGATAAGAAAAATAGGCCTAAGGGACAACAGTTGTCTTATTTTTGTTCCTTTTGGTTCTGACAAATCACAACGTCACCATTCTACTCCAAGTACGAGCAGCCCAAAAATACTTGGAAGCCGGCTCAGTCCTGGAATAAGTCCAAACAGACTAAGAAACCCGCCGAGAACAAATCACCATGAAGGGGCGTCCCCAGATCTGGGATCAGATCGAGTAGGGGGCAGGCTGTCTGTCCTGGAGGTTGTATCTCAGGAATACAGGGTAGGATTTAAGTTTCATCCGCCCAGGGGCAGATTCCTGCTCTCCAGTCTGTCTACAAGACCAGAAAAGAGGGCGGCCTTTTAAGGTTTCATACGGGATCTCTCCTCTCTAGGATTTTTTGTCCCTGTACCTACAGCAAAAAGAGGTTTGAGGTTTTATTCAAACCTTTTCGTGGTTCCAAAGAAGGTGCCTAAACAAGTTTCTGAGTGTTCCCTCTTTCAAGATGGAGACAATATGGTCAATCCTCTGGTTCAGGAAGGACAGTTTATGACCACCATAGACATGAAGGATGCATACCTTCACGTTCCGATACACAGGGAACATTTTCAGTTCCTGAGGTTTGCCTTTCTGGACCAGCACTTCCAGTTCATAGCTCTTCTGTTTGGCCTAGCTACTGCTCCAAGGATGTTTTCGAAGGTTCTGGGGGCTCTTCTAGCTGTTGCCAGAACACAAGGTATTGCAGTAGCGCCTTACCTGGACGATATCTTGGTACAGGCACAATCTTTTTATCTAGCGGAAGAACATTCAAAGTCGATCACATGGATGGAAGATAAACTTGGAAAAGAGTTCTTACTCCAAATACAAGGGTGAACTTCCTGGGGACAATTATAGACTCCATATCCATGAGCATATTCCTCACAGATCAGAGACGTTGCAAGTTAATTTCTGCATGACTTGCCTTCCAGCCCTCCTTGAGACGCTAAGTGTATGGAGGTGATTGGACTCATGGTGTCCTGTATGGACATCATTCCTTTTGCCAGATTCCATCTCAGGCCTTTACAAGTATGCATGCTGAGACAATGGAATGGCGACCATTCAGATCTGTCTCAACAGTTCGTGCTGGGCAACCTGTCAAGACTCGCTCTCTTGGTGGCTCTGTCCAGATCATCTGTCCCAAGGCACGTGCTTCTTGAGACCGTCCTGGGAGATGGTGACTACGGAAGCAAGACTTTTTGGCTGGGGAGCCGTTTAGGGTTCCAAGAAGGCACAAGGTCTGTGGACTTAGGAGTCCTCCGTTCCGTTTAATATTTTGGAACTCCGGGCAATCTTCAATGCCTTGAAGGCTTGGCCTCTTCTGGGTTCGTCCCAGTTTATCAGATTCCAATCAGACAATATAATCTTGGTTGCCTACATCAACCTTTAGAGGGGAACGAGAAGTTCCTTGGCGATGAGAGAAGTATCTCAGATACTAGCTTGGGCAGCGATTCACATTCCGGTGTTGACAACTGGTAATCAGACTTCCTCAGCAGGCAATCCTTTCACCTAGGGAAATGGTCTCTCCACCCTGAGGTGCTTGCAGAGATATGCAGCAAGTGGGGGATGCCGGAGTTAGATCTCATGGCATCCCGCCTCAATACCAAGCTACCCAGGTATGGGTCAAGGTAGAGGGATCCTCAGGCGGAATTGATAGATGCCCTTTCAGTACCATGGAGGTTCAGACTCATATCTTTTTCCTCCATTACCGCTTCACCCTCGTGTGGTGGCTTGTATCAAGCAGGAGCAAGCATCAGTGATTCTAATTGCTTCATTGTGGCCGCAAAGGACGTGGTTTGCGGATCTGGTGGGGATGTTCTCATCTCCTCAGTGGAGGTTACCTTGTCGCAGAGATCTGCTGATACAGGGACCCTTTGTTCATCAAAATCTAGATTCTCTGAGGCTGACTGCGTGGAGATTGAAGTCTTAGCCAAGAGAGGGTTTTCTGAGTGTGTTATCGACACTCTCTGGTTCAAGCTCGTAAGCCAGTTACTCGTCGTATCTACCATAAGGTGTGGAGGACTTATTTGTACTGGCATAAGGTTAAGGTTTGCCAGCATTTTATCTTTTCTCCAGGATGGACAGGAGAAGGGTCTGCTAGTGCCCTGAAGGGACAGATATCCGCCCTAGCATTGCTACTGCACAAGAAATTAGCTGAGCTTCCTGATGTGCAGTCCTTTGTTAAGGCTCTGAATAGGATCAGACCTGTGTTTAGATCTGGGGCTCCACCTTGGAGCCTCAATCTTGTTCTTAGTGTTTTGCAGCAGGCTCCGTTTGAGCCTATGCATACTGTTGACATTAAATTGTTATCTTGGAAGGTTTTTTTTTTTTTTTTTTTGCTGGCTATTGCCTCTGTGCGTAGTTTCTGAGATTTTTGCTTTACAATGTGACTCCAATGATACCTATTATAGGTTAGTGACATATATACTTTTGGATTGTGGATACATAATTTTTGTTCTAATCTTTAAGGGATTATTCATCTATTTTTGAGGATACACATATATTTTTTTTTCATTCGTCTCACAGTTTTTCATTTTTTTCATTTGTCTCCCATTTTTTCACATATCGTTGTTTAAACACTGGATTTAACATTTATCTAAAAGTAACATTTTGGTGTCGATTTTTATACCACCAGAACATATGGTTACACCTAAACAAAATTTGGAAGATATCAAGATTGATCTACATGGAACTATATATTTTTTAGATTTTTTGTATTTTTTCACTAGCGCTAGTGTGGATTCACATTCCTGTGGGGTGAGACACCTACTTTTGCATCAACGTCACGTTTTCTCACAGCCCCTCCTTCACTTGGTCCGGTAACGGATCTCACACCTTTGATTGCATTATTTTGTGAATTTTGTACTGAAGTTTGAACGAATGTTTTTACACCATTATGTGCTGAGATTTTTATTGTCCCATTGAAAGTTGACTTATTGTTTATTGTTACACATCACATTGTTTTGATTTGAACCACAGTCCACACGTTGTTTCCATTTGCTGAAATTTGTCCAATTGCATGCACTATCTGACCTCAAAGTCAGGCAACCGACTTACACATCCATCCCAAACATACATATGAACTTTGGGGTGAGTTACATTCAAGGTTTTGTATAACTAAACTAGCCAGTTACACAACTCCTGGAATATTTCATGGATCCATGAATAGAATTTTACTGTATTTTTATATGAACATTGTGTTCTAACATTTTATCTGTGATTTTAATTTGAATGTATATGGAATAAAAATTCTTTTCGCCAGAATTTAGTTTCCAGCCTTTTAAGCTATTTAGCGCTTACTATCGCCCCATATTCTGATAGGTTAGTGATTGGTCAGTCACCCCTTTAAGTATACCACAGACACCTCTAGCACCTATTCCTATGACTAAGCGCCACTAGGGGGCACGAAACGCGTCAGGATCGCTGTCCTTGCTTACCTGCATTGAGATGCAGGTTTTTATCTTCACTTCAATAAAGATTTTCTAAGGATTCTACTTGCCCCCGAGTGCTCAGATCTTTGCTTCTTTTGAATGTGACTCCCCTTATCTTTTATGTGCTGATAAGGCAGTTTTCTGTACTAAATTAGGGTTCCTTCCTAAGGTGTTGTCGGACCGTATTGTTAATCAAGAAATTGTTGTTCCTTCCTCGTGTCCTAATCCTTCAGCGAAGGAACTCTTGCTTCACAATCTGGATGTGGTTCGTGCCTTGAAGTTCTATCTTCAGGCTACTAAGGAATTAAAACAATCTTTCTCTTTGTTTATCGTCTATACGGGGAAGTGTAAGGGGCAGAAGGCTACTATGGCTTCCCTATCTTTCTGGTTGAGGAGTGTCATCCGCTTAGCTTATGAGACAGTGGGATGACAGCCTCCTGAGATAACCGCTCATTCCACTAGAGCAGTGACTTTCTCCTGGGCCTTTAAGAACGAAGCCTCAATGGATCAGATTTGTAAGGCGGCTACCTGGTCCTCCATACACACGTTTTCTAAATTTTACAAGTTTGATGTGTTATCATCGGCTGAAGCAGCTTTCGAGAGAAGAGTTTTGCAGGCTGTGATGCCCACAGAATATGGTCCACCTCTTCTTCTTTTTTTTTTTTGTGTTTCTTCCCGTTATTCATTCAGTGTCCCTCGGGAGCTTAAGTATAGTTTTGCTAACAGTAAGGAATGAAGTTGTGGACTCTCCCTGCCTTATGGAAGGAAAACATAATTTATGCTTACCAGATAAATTCCTTTCCTTCCTGGCAGGGAGAGTCCACGACCCAGCCCATAATTTATTTTTTGATGGGCAGCTCACTTTTTTTTTTTATATTAATTCTTTTGGCACTTTTATATCCTGCTGTTTCTCCTACATTTCCTTGTTCCCTTGGCAGAATGCCTAAAGGATAGGGGAAGTGAGAGGAATATTTAAACCTTTGGCTGGGCTGTTTTTGCCTCCTTCAGTGGCAAATGGCTACCAATGTGTGTAGCTTGACCATAAAGATAACTTGTAATGCTCAACGGTGTACAAGAAGGTCTGTGCCCCTTTTACCACCCCCCTTCGGGAATATATACTCAAGAAAGTGGTCTGTGTTTGTTGTTGTGAGGTGTAACGGTTGGACTTATCCCTACACCTACGTATCAGCGAGTTGGAACACTTTGATTTCCCAATCTGCCTCTAACAGCATAAGGGAGTACTTCTCCATATGTGAGTATATTGAATGCTGCACATACTGTATGATATCAGAAGTTATCTGTTGATCTGCACAAGGAGGCACATTCTATTTTTTGTTTTACAGAACATACTGGAGTGCATACTACAGAATTTAGGACTATTACCCTGCAACATTTTATACAGTGACTTTCCCTAACTGGCCACAGAAAATTACAATTGATAATAATATTTTACTACTATGTCCTAAGACCACACACCACACACATTTTGCTAATAAAGTAAAGATTGAAATGCTTTTAAATATTTATATAAAGATACTAGTTAAATATATAGATAGATCAAGATATATTTAAAGGCCCAAACCATATTCACCGCTTTAATTAACTGCTAGAAATGGCTGTAGAAACAAAATTAATCATCGGAGAAGTCATTCAATAATAAAATTTTAACTTTTATAGTTATGGTTTTTCTAGTGGACCGCAAATATATTCAAATTCAAATAGTTTGTAAACAGCACTCTGTATAGGGCACGGAACCCTGGGTCAGACACCTCCAAATTTGTACACAAGCAAATAAGGGTGCGTTCCAGCCGCCATTTTTTATTTTATTTTAAAGGGACCTTATTGTTTCATGGCAGGGTCCAAAGTATAACAAATAAACAACGTTTCAGGCCTACAATCAGCCTTTAGTCATGTATGCACATATGCACACTTGGCTGTCTTTTATACCTTAAACAGGTGCACAAATTCTACACTTACTACAATGTGTATAAAATCAAGCCTGCAATTTTCCCAAAATACCAGTGTGAGCACTGTGAGTATCCACCTTGCCTAAGCTATTTGAATCACCTGACTTTGCCGGTTCCAGCGTGGTGCGTCTTGAGGTTACGAGCTAGCAGTCACTCGTTTGATCTGGAGACGCAAGTTAGCAGCATTCAGTGACTGGGAATCCTCTCTCAGTGGATACTCACGGTGCTCACGCTGGTATTTTAGGAGAATTACAAGCCTGATTCATTCTAGCAAGTGTTTTTTTTTTTTTTAATATGCGCATTGTTCATTGTTAATAAACTCCACTTGATTTGTGTTTGTGCTCTGTTTTTTTTTTTTTTTTACATTCAGAGGTTTCATACATAATTTTCTATCCAGCAAAACATCATCTTCAAGTCATGAATATATTGGTTAAACAAAGATCAGTCAAAATCCTTATTGAGACCTTTAAGAAGATGTTTTGCAGATATTTTAAACTATAGATGATTATGTATGAAACCTCTGGATATAAAAAAGATTTTCATTTGGCTTTGTACATATATAACCATTTAAACCAAAACGTTTTTAAGGGCTGTAATTCTGATAACATCCACATGGTGGCAATATGACATCACAGGATGTAGAATTTGTGCGCCTGTCTAAAGGTATAAAAGATAACCAAGTGTGTAGATGTGCAGACATGACTAAGGGCTGATTGTAGGCCAGAAACGTTGTCTATTTGTTATACTTTGGACCCTGCCATTAAATAATAAAGGTCCCTTTTTAAGAAAATTTGGCGGCTGGATCTCACTTTTTTTTTTTTTTTTTTTTTCTTTCTTTTCTAGCGGACCTTCAAAAGAGACTGACAATAAGAAATAATAATTGGTGACTTCATACAAGTAATTTACAGAAAACACTTGGGGCCAGATTACAAGTAGTGCGCTAATGGTTACGCACAAGCGATATCTGGTTTATCGCGGCTTTCTTCGTGCGTCGGATATAAGTATTACAAATTGAAAGTAAATGCTTGAGTGCAATCACAGTTTACACTTGAATGATTACTGTGACGCAAAATAATAAAGTGTCACAAAACACATCAAAAATACATTACAAAGTACAGTTACACTCAGAATAACACTATCTAGTAAAATTATTAAAAAAAAATGCACAAGAAAGTTATGTTATAAAAAAAAGGCAGGCAAAGGGCTTTAACATTGAGATATAAAAGGTTAGATATGTTTGTCCGATGCATTCATGCACAGTAGAAACTGCAGCGCGAGACAAACATACCTGGCTATAAGAGAGGATCGGTTAAGGCCGTGAGGATCAGACAGCAGAGAGGGTTGGCGGGAGTTGGCGTGCGGTCGATGCGAGCAGCTATGGCGGGGGCGTGACCGGCAGGAGCGTGACCAGGCAGGTGGGACTGCTGCACTGCAGAAAATGGCCCATGTACACAGGCTTTAGGACTTGTGTGTGTATGTATGTATAATATTGTACTAAAATACCATCAGATATATGTAGAAATATGTATTTATTAATAAATAGAACATATTCTACTATGTGAAGAACATTTGAATGTAAAATATTCATATTTTCATGTTGGGTTAGCGCATTTGAGAATGCGTGTTTGCGCACGAGTAGGGTGTTAGGGTTTTCTACTTTTTTGCTCTATTGACTTCTATGGGAGAATACGTTAACACGATTGCGACATTCAAAGTTCGGCATTTTGTGCGCTTCGGATTAGCGAAAACTTTTCTTTTAACTTGTAATAGGAGTGCTACCTGGCGCCCACAAAAAGCTTACTTCTAGCAGATTTAGCGCGGGAGCGTTTAAATACTACTCCACTTGTGATCTGGCCCTTAAAGTCTACTCAGGGGTCTATATAATATAATACTTACGTACATTATCTTTTTAAAAGTGAGTCCTAAATTCCATGAGAGCTGTAATGTTTAATTTTCACAGAGAGAAAAAAACTCTACCCTCTTAAAGGTATATGAAACCCACATTTTTTCTTTCATGATTCAGATAGAGCATGCAATTTTAAGCAACTTTCTAATTTACACCAATTTATCATTTTAATTTGTCCTCTTGTTATGCTCTGTTGAATGAGCAGCAATGCACTACTGGTTGCTGACTAAACACATGGGTGAGCCAATGAAAATCGGTGTGTGTGTGTGTGTATGTATGTATATGTGTATGTGTGTGTGTGTATATATATGTATATATGTATATATATATATATATATATATATATATATATATATATATATATATATATATATATATATATATATATATATATATATATATATAATATATGTGTGTGTGTGTATATATATATATATATATATATATATATATATATATATATATATATATATATATATATATATATATATATATATATATATATATATATATATATATATATATATATATATATACATATACATACATACAGCCACTAGGGCTGCACGATTAACAGCTTAATCACCGCGGTTTAAAAACCAAGGCCTAGATTTGGAGTTTGGCGTTAGGCGTGAAAACCAGCGTTAGAGGCTCCTAACGCTGGTTTTAGGCTACCTCCGGTATTTGGAGTCACTCAAAATAGGGTCTAACGCTCACTTTTCAGCCGCAACTTTTCCATACCGCAGATCCCCTTACGTCAATTGCGTATCCTATATTTTCAATGGGATTTTTATAACTCCGGTATTTAGAGTCGTGTCTGAAGTGAGCGTTAGACATCTAACGACAAAACTCCAGCCGCAGGAAAAAAGTCAGTAGTTAAGAGCTTTCTGGGCTAACGCCGGTTTATAAAGCTCTTAACTACTGCGCTCTAAAGTACACTAACACCCATAAACTACCTATGTACCCCTAAACCGAGGTCCCCCCACATCGCCGCCACTCGATTACATTTTTTTTAACCCCTAATCTGCCGACCGCCACCTACGTTATACTTATGTACCCCTAATCTGCTGCCCCTAACACCGCCAACCCCTGTATTATATTTATTAACGCCTAACCTGCCCCCCACAACGTCGCCTCCACCTACCTACACTTATTAACCCCTAATCTGCCGACCGCAAAGCGCCGCCACCTACGTTATCCTTATGTACCCCTAATCTGCTGCCCCTAACACCGCCGACCCCTATATTATATTTATTAACCCCTAATCTCCCCCCCACAACGTCTCCTCCACCTGCCTACACTTATTAACCCCTAATCTGCCGACCGGAGCTCACCGCTATTCTAATAAATGTATTAACCCCTAAAGCTAAGTCTAACCCTAACACTAACACCCCCCTAAGTTAAATATAATTTTAATCTAACGAAATTAATTAACTCTTATTAAATACATTATTCCTATTTAAAGATAAATACTTACCTGTAAAATAAATCCTAATATAGCTACAATATAAAGTATAATTATATTATAGCTATTTTAGGATTTATATTTATTTTACAGGTAACTTTGTATTTATTTTAACCAGGTACAATAGCTATTAAATAGTTAAGAACTATTTAATAGCTAAAATAGTTAAAATAATTACAAAATTACCTGTAAAATAAATCCTAACCTAAGTTACAATTAAACCTAACACTACACTATCAATAAATTAATTAAATAAACTACCTACAATTACCTACAATTAACCTAACACTACACTATCAATAAATTAATTAAATACAATTCCTACAAATAACTACAATTAAATAAACTAACTAAAGTACAAAAAATAAAAAAGAACTAAGTTACAAAAAAATAAAAAAATATATACAAACATAAGAAAAATATTACAACAATTTTAAACTAATTACACCTACTCTAACCCCCTAATAAAATAACAAAGCCCCCCAAAATAAAAAAATGCCCTACCCTATTCTAAATTACTAAAGTTCAAAGCTCTTTTACCTTACCAGCCCTGAACAGGGCCCTTTGCGGGGCATGCCCCAAAGAATTCAGCTCTTTTGCCTGAAAAAAAAAAACATACAATACCCCCCCCCCAACATTACAACCCACATACCCCTAATCTAACCCAAACCCCCCTTAAATAAACCTAACACTAAGCCCCTGAAGATCTTCCTACCTTATCTTCACCATACCAGGTTCACCGATCCGTCCTGAAGAGCTCCTCCGATGTCCTGATCCAAGCCCAAGCGGGCTGAAGTCGGCTGAAGTCTTCATCCAAGCGGGAGCTGAAGAGGTCCATGATCCGGATGAAGTCTTCATCCAAGCGGGAGCTGAAGTGGTCCATGATCCGGATGAAGTCTTCTATCAACGGCATCTTCAATCTTCTTTCTTCCGGATCCATCTTGCAGACCTCCGACGCGGAACATCCTCTTCTCCCAACGCCTACTAGCCGAATGACGGTTCCTTTAAGGGACATCATCCAAGATGGCGTCCCTCGAATTCCGATTGGCTGATAGGATTCTATCAGCCAATCGGAATTAATGTAGGAATATTCGGATTGGCTGATGGAATCAGCCAATCAGAATCAAGTTCAATCCGATTGGCTGATCCAATCAGCCAATCAGATTGAGCTCGCATTCTATTGGCTGTTCCGATCAGCCAATAGAATGCGAGCTCAATCTGATTGGCTGATTGGATCAGCCAATCGGATTGAACTTGATTCTGATTGGCTGATTCTATCAGCCAATCAGAATATTCCTACCTTAATTCAGATTGGCTGATAGAATCCTATCAGCCAATCGGAATTCGAGGGACGCCATCTTGGATGACGTCCCTTAAAGGAACAGTCATTCGGCTAGTAGGCGTCGGGAGAAGAGGATGTTCCTCGTCGGAGGTCTGCAAGATGGATCCGGAAGAAAGAAGATTGAAGATGCCGTTGATAGAAGACTTCATCCGGATCATGGACCACTTCAGCTCCCGCTTGGATGAAGACTTCATCCGGATCATGGACCTCTTCAGCTCCCGCTTGGATGAAGACTTCAGCCGGATCATGGACCTCTTCAGCCCCCCGCTTGGGCTTGGATCAGGACATCGGAGGAGCTCTTCAGGACGGATCGGTGAACCTGGTATGGTGAAGATAAGGTAGGAAGATCTTCAGGGGCTTAGTGTTAGGTTTATTTAAGGGGGGTTTGGGTTAGATTAGGGGTATGTGGGTTGTAATGTTGGGGGGGGGGTATTGTATGTTTTTTTTTTTTCAGGCAAAAGAGCTGAATTCTTTGGGGCATGCCCCGCAAAGGGCCCTGTTCAGGGCTGGTAAGGTAAAAGCTTTGAACTGTAGTAATTTAGAATAGGGTAGGGCATTTTTTATTTTGGGGGTCTTTGTTATTTTAATAGGGGGCTTAGAGTAGGTGTAGTTAGTTTACAATTGTTGTAATATTTTTCTAATGTTTGTAAATATTTTTTTATTTTTTGTAACTTAGTTCTTTTTTATTTTTGTACTTTAGTTAGTTTATTTCATTGTAGTTATTTGTAGGAATTGTATTCAATTTATTTATTGATAGTGTAGTGTTAGGTTTAATTGTAGGTAATTGTATGTATTTTATTTAATTAATTTAATGATAGTATAGTGTTAGGTTTAATTGTAACTTAGGTTAGGATTTATTTTACAGGTAATTTTGTAATTATTTTAACTAGGTAGCTATTAAATAGTTCTTAACTATTTAATAGCTATTGTACCTGGTTAAAATAATTACAAAGTTGCCTGTCAAATAAATATTAATCCTAAAATAGCTAGAATATAATTATAATTTATATTGTAGCTATATTAGGATTTATTTTACAGGTAAGTATTTAGCTTTAAATAGGAATAATTTATTTAATAAGAGATAATTAATTTCGTTAGATGTAAATTATATTTAACTTAGGGGGGTGTTAGTGTTAGGGTTAGACTTGGCTTTAGGGGTTAATACATTTATTAGAATAGCGGTGAGCTCCAGTCGGCAGATTAGGGGTTAATAATTGAAGTTAGGTGTCGGCGATGTTAGGGAGGGCAGATTAGGGGTTAATACTATTTATTATAGGGTTAGTGAGGCGGATTAGGGGTTAATAACTTTATTATAGTAGCGCTCAGGTCCGGTCGGCAGATTAGGGGTTAATAAGTGTAGGCAGGTGGAGGCAAAGTTGTGGGGGTCAGATTAGGGGTTAATAAATATAATATAGGGGTCGGCGATGTTAGGGCAGCAGATTAGGGGTACATAGGGATAATGTAAGTAGCGGCGGTTTACGGAGCGGCAGATTAGGGGTTAATAATAATATGCAGGGGTCAGCGATAGCGGGGGCGGCAGATTAGGGGTTAATAAGTGTAAGGTTAGGGGTTTTTAGACTCGGGGTACATGTTAGGGTGTTAGGTGCAGACGTAGGAAGTGTTTCCGCATAGCAAACAATGGGGCTGCGTTAGGAGTTAAACACGACTTTTTTGCAGGTGTTAGGTTTTTTTTTCAGCTCAAACAGCCCCATTGTTTCCTATGGGAGAATCGTGCACGAGCACGTTTTTGAGGCTGGCCGCTTGCGTAAGCAACTCTGGTATCAAGAGTTGAAGCTGCGTTAAAAATGCTCTACGCTCCTTTTTTGGAGCCTAACGCAGCCTTTATGTGGACTCTCAATACCAGAGTTATTTTTATGGTGCGGCCAGAAAAAAGCCGGCGTTAGATTTTCGGGTCGTTACCGACAAAACTCCAAATCTAGCCGCATGAGAGTATGCTATTTTCTGGAAAAAAAACCCCCATTCTTTAATCTTAATGAAAACGGAGGCGGAGAGGGAGGATTAGAGGCGGACCAGGGTGTGGCCGTGGGCGGACCTGAGAATGCCCTCGAAACTGCCACTTTTGCAGAGAATTCTGAGTGTGTGGAAGCAACTGGCTTTCATCCTGCAGTCAGCTGGTATTGTGTGCGTGGTACATAAAATTCAAGATGAGTTCTTAAGAGCTGTCCGTGTCCAACAATCAATCATAAAGGCATTTGCAAACACATCACCATATGGGAAGACCTCAAAATGGCATTGAGAAATAACCAACGCTATTGCATATTATATATGCAGACATGGTGCCTGCATACACAGTTAGAAAAGAAGGCTTCAAAAGAATGATACACACACTTGACAAGAGATACCAAATGCCATCTCTCAATTACTGCTCAGTAGTTGCAATCCCAGAAAGGTATGCAAAATGCAAAGCTATAGTTGAATCTGAGATAAACGAATATCTAATAAAACATGACAATGTTGTGTGAACTTCTGTGTCATAAGACCTAATAACTGGCTTGTGGCTACTATTTAATCACATCACAGGCAGCAAATTTTATTGTAACTATTTTTTGTTTTGTATTTTTATGCTCAAATAGTGTATTGGACATTGATAAACATATACATTAAGATTCTGTAGTGTTAAATAAATTGTTTAATGCTAAATGAAGGTGTTATAGTCATTTTTAATAAAATCGAGATTAAATCGCAATCGCTTTTTTTTTTTTGGTCATATCGCCCAGCCCTAGCAGCCACCAATCAGCAGCTAGAACCTAGGTTCTTTTTCTCTTGTTAAGTGTGTTCAGTCCACGGGTCATCCATTACTTATGGGATATATTCTCCTTCCCAACAGGAAGTTGCAAGAGGATCACCCAAGCAGAGCTGCTATATAGCTCCTCCCCTCACATGTCATATCCAGTCATTCTCTTGCAACCCTCAACAAAGAAGGAGGTCGCGAGAGGAGTTGGAGTTTTTTACTTAATTATTCTTCAATCAAAAGTTTGTTATTTTAAATGGCACCGGAGTGTGCTGTTTTTCTATCCCAGGCAGTATTTGGAAGAAGAATCTGCCTGCGTTTTCTATGATCTTAGCAGACGTAACTAAGATCCACTGGCTGTTCTCGACATTCTGAGGAGTGGGGTAGCTTCAGAAAATGGGAATAGCATGCGGGGTCCCCCGCAAATGAGGTATGTGCAGTATAATATTTTCTGGGAATGGAATTGACTAAGAAAACACTGCTGTTACCCATATGATGTAAGTACAGCCTTAAATGCAGTAGTAGCGACTGGTATCAGGCTGATAAATGTATGCGCAGTTGAGTTATTTTCTAGGGACTAGAATTTGACTGAGAAAATACTGTTAATACTGAAATAATGCTTAAGCCTTATCTGCAGTAGAAGCGACTGGTAGCAGGCTTAGTGATAACTTTGCATGACATTGAAAAAGTTTGTTTTTAAAACGTTTACTGGCATGTTATTCGTTTTTGTGAGGTACTTTGGTGATAAATCTTTTTGGGCATGATTTTTTTCCACATGGCTAACGTATTTTTCTGCATAGAAACGGTTATATCAGGTCTCCCACTGTTGTAATATGAGTGGGAGGGGCCTTTTTTTAGCGCCTTGTTGCGCAGTTAAAATTCTAGCACAGTCTTCCTGCTTCTTCCTCCTTGATCCAGGACGTCTCTAGAGAGCTCAGGGGTCTTCAAAATTCGTTTTTGAGGGAGGTAATCAGTCACAGCAGACCTGTGACAGTGTGTTTGACTGTGATAAAAGCGTTAAATCTTAATTTGATTATCCGTTTTTGGGTATTGAGGGGTTAATCATCCTTTTGCTAATGGGTGCAATCCTCTGCTAATTAATACATTTACTGTAAAAATTGTTGACTATAACTGAATTAGTTCATTGTTATTCAACTGTGTTTTTGAAAAGCGCTACAGCGTTTTTTATATTGCTTGTAAACTTATTGAAAGTAATTTCCAAGCTTGCTAGCTTCATTGCTAGTCTGTTTAAACATGTCTGATACAGAGGAATCTGCTTGTTCATTATGTTTAAAAGCCGATGTGGAGCCCAATAGAAATATGTGTACCAATTGTATTGATATTACTTTAAATAAAAGTCAATCTGTACCGATAAAGAAATTATCACCAGACAACGAGGGGGAAGTTATGCCGTCTAACTCTCCTCACGTGTCAGTACCTTCGCCTCCTGCTCGGGAGGTGCGTGAGATTGTGGCGCCAAGTACATCAAGGCCCTTACAAATCACTTTACATGATATGGCTAATGTTATGAAAGAAGTATTATCCAATCTGCCCGAGTTAAGAGGCAAGCGCGATAGCTCTGGGTTAAGGACAGATGACACGAGAGCCATGTCTGATACTGCGTCACAATTTGCCGAACATGAGGACGGAGAGCTTCATTCTGTGGGTGACGGTTCTGATTCGGGGAGACCGGATTCAGAAATTTCAAATTTTAAATTTAAGCTTGAGAACCTCCGCGTGTTGCTAGGGGAGGTGTTAGCGGCTCTGAATGATTGTGACACGGTGGCAATCCCAGAGAAATTATGTAGGCTGGATAAATACTATGCGGTACCGGTGTGTACTGACGTTTTTCCTATACCAAAAAGGCTTACAGAGATTATTAGCAAGGAGTGGGATAGACCTGGTGTGCCCTTTTCCCCTCCTCCGATATTTAGAAAAATGTTCCCTATAAACGCCGCCACACGAGACTTATGGCAGACGGTCCCTAAGGTGGAGGGAGCAGTTTCTACTTTAGCCAAACGTACCACTATCCCGGTGGAGGATAGTTGTGCTTTCTCAGATCCAATGGATAAAAAATTAGAGGGTTACCTTAAGAAAATGTTTGTTCAACAAGGTTTTATATTACAGCCCCTCGCATGCATTGCGCCTGTCACTGCTGCAGCGGCATTCTGGTTTGAGTCTCTGGAAGAGGCGATTCGCACAGCACCATTGGATGAGATTTTGAGCAAGCTTAGAACGCTTAAGCTAGCTAATGCGTTTGTTTCGGATGCCGTAGTGCATTTAACCAAACTTACGGCTAAGAATTCCTGATTCGCCATACAGGCGCGCAGAGCGCTATGGCTTAAATCCTGGTCAGCAGATGTAACTTCTAAATCTAAACTACTGAATATTCCTTTCAAAGGGCAGACCTTATTCGGGCCCGGCTTGAAGGAAATTATTGCTGACATTACTGGAGGTAAGGGCCACACCCTTCCTCAGGACAGGGCCAAATCAAAGGCCAAACAGTCTAATTTCTCCAACATTGGTGTGTCCGGTCCACGGCGTCATCCTTACTTGTGGGATATTCTCTTCCCCAACAGGAAATGGCAAAGAGTCCCAGCAAAGCTGGCCATATAATCCCTCCTAGGCTCCGCCCACCCCAGTCATTCTCTTTGCCGTTGCACAGGCAACATCTCCACGGAGATGGTTAAGAGTTTTTTGGTGTTAAATGTAGTTTTTATTCTTCTATCAAGTGTTTGTTATTTTAAAATAGTGCTGGTATGTACTATTTACTCTGAAACAGAAAAGGATGAAGATTTCTGTTTGTGAGAGGAAGATGATTTTAGCAGACAGTAACTAAAATCGATTGCTGTTTCCACATAGGACTGTTGAGATGAAGTAACTTCAGTTGGGGGAAACAGTTAGCAGACTTTTCTGCTTAAGGTATGACTAGCCATATTTCTAACAAGACTGTGTAATGCTGGTAGGCTGTCATTTCCCCTCATGGGGACCGGTAAGCCATTTTCTTAGTCAAACAAACAGAATAAAGGGCTTAATATGGGCTAAAAAACTGGTAGACCTTTTTATGGGCTAAATCGATTGCTTTATTTGGGCATATTATTCAGATTTAGGCTAACAATTGGCATTTATAATCTTGGGGAACGTTTATAAAACGGCAGGCACTGTGTTAGACACCTTTTTCAGTCAGGGGGCCTTTCTAGTTATAGACTGAGCCTCATTTTCGCGCCATTACTGCACAGTTGTTTTTTGAGAGCAGGGCATGCAGATGCATGTGTGAGGATCTAAAAATCACTAAAAAAGCTTCTAGAAGGCGTCATTTGGTATCGTATTCCCCTCTGGGCTTGGTTGGGTCTCAGCAAAGACTATAGCTGGGACTGTATAGGGGTTAAATTTAAAAACGGCTCCGGTTCCGTTATTTTAAGGGTTAAAGCTCTGAAATTTGGTGTGCAATACTTTTAATGCTTTAAGACACTGTGGGGAAATTTTGGTCGATTCCTTCATACTTTTTCACATATTCAGTAATAAAGTGTTTTCTGTTTGAAATTTAAAGAGACAGTAACGGTTTTATTTTAAAACGTTTTTTGTGCTTTGTTGACAAGTTTAAGCCTGTTTAACATGTCTGTACCTTCAGATAAGCTATGTTCTATATGTATGAAAGCCAATGTGTCTCCCCATTTAAATTTATGTGATAATTGTGCTATAGCGTCCAAACAAAGTAAGGACAGTACTGCCACAGATAATGATATTGCCCAAGATGATTCCTCAAATGAGGGGAGTAAACATGATACTACATCATCTCCTACTGTGTCTACACCAGTAGGGACTCTTATAGATTCTGTAGAGATGAAGATTTACCTGACGGAGTCCAGGTTATCAAAAATTCTAAATGCTTGCCGTGTCCTTCATTCCATTCCAAGCCCATCAGTAGCTCAGTGCATGGAAGTAATCGGCTTAATGGTCGCGGCAATGGACATAGTGCCATTTGCGCGCCTGCATCTCAGACCGCTGCAATTATGCATGCTAAGTCAGTGGAATGGGGATTACTCAGATCTGTCCCCTTTACTGTATCTGGACCAGGAGACCAGGGATTCTCTTCTCTGGTGGTTGTCTCGGGTTCATCTGTCCAAAGGAATGACCTTTCGCAGACCAGATTGGACGATTGTAACGACAGATGCCAGCCTACTAGGCTGGGGCGCAGTCTGGAACTCCCTAAAGGCTCAGGGATCGTGGACTCAGGAGGAGAAACTCCTTCCAATAAACATTCTGGAATTAAGAGCAATATTCAATGCTCTTCTAGTTTGGCCTCAGTTAGCAACACTGAGGTTCATCAGGTTTCAGTCGGACAACATCACGACTGTAGCTTACATCAATCATCAAGGAGGAACCAGGAGTTCCCTAGCTATGTTAGAAGTCTCAAAGATAATTCGCTGGGCAGAGTCTCACTCTTGCCACCTGTCAGCGATCTACATCCCAGGCGTGGAGAACTGGGAGTCGGACTTTCTAAGTCGCCAGACTTTTCATCCGGGGGAGTGGGAACTTCATCCGGAGATATTTGCTCAACTGATTCTTCGTTGGGGCAAACCGGAACTGGATCCCATGGCATCTCGCCAGAATGCCAAGCTTCCTTGCTACGGATCCAGGTCCAGGGACCCGGGAGCGGTGCTGATAGATGCACTAGCAGCCCCTTGGGTTTTCAACATGGCTTATGTGTTTCCACCTTTTCCGTTACTGCCTCGACTGATTGCCAAGATCAAACAGGAGAGAGCATTGGTGATTCTGATAGCGCCTGCGTGGCCACGCAGGACCTGGTATGCAGACCTAGTGGACATGTCGTCCTGTCCACCATGGTCTCTGCCTCTGAGGCAGGACCTTCTAATTCAGGGTCCTTTCAACCATCCAAACCTAATTTCTCTGAGGCTGACTGCATGGAGATTGAACGCTTGATTCTATCGAAGCGTGGTTTCTCGGAGTCGGTTATTGATACATTAATACAGGCTCGGAAACCTGTGACCAGAAAAATTTACCATAAGATATGGCGTAAATATTTATATTGGTGTGAATCCAAGAGTTACTCATGGAGTAAGGTTAGGATTCCTAGGATATTGTCTTTTCTACAAGAGGGTTTAGAAAAGGGTTTATCCGCTAGTTCGCTAAAGGGACAGATTTCTGCTCTGTCTATTCTTTTACACAAGCGTCTGGCAGAGAATCCAGACGTCCAGGCTTTTTGTCAGGCTTTGGCTAGGATTAAGCCTGTGTTTAAAACTGTTGCTCCTCCGTGGAGCTTAAACTTGGTTCTTAAAGTTCTTCAGGGTGTTCCGTTTGAACCCCTTCATTCCATTGATATTAAGCTGTTATCTTGGAAAGTTCTGTTTTTGATGGCTATTGCCTCGGCTCGAAGAGTCTCTGAGTTATCTGCCTTACATTGTGATTCTCCTTATCTGATCTTTCATTCAGACAAGGTAGTCCTGCGTACTAAACCTGGGTTTTTACCTAAGGTTGTTTCTAACAGGAATATCAATCAAGAGATTGTTGTACCATCATTATGTCCTAACCCTTCTTCAAAGAAGGAACGTCTTTTGCATAATCTAGACGTGGTCCGTGCCCTGAAGTTCTACTTACAGGCAACTAAAGATTTTCGGCAAACTTCTTCTCTGTTTGTCGTTTACTCTGGACAGAGGAGAGGTCAAAAGGCTTCGGCTACCTCTCTCTCTTTTTGGCTTTGTAGCATAATACGTTTAGCCTATGAGACTGCTGGACAGCAGCCTCCTGAAAGAATTACAGCTCATTCCACTAGAGCTGTGGCTTCCACCTGGGCCTTTAAGAATGAGGCCTCTGTTGAACAGATTTGCAAGGCTGCAACTTGGTCTTCACTTCATACTTTTTCCAAATTTTACAAATTTGACACTTTTGCTTCTTCGGAGGCTGTTTTTGGGAGAAAGGTTCTACAGGCAGTGGTTCCTTCTGTTTAATGTTCCTGCCTTGTCCCTCCCATCATCCGTGTACTTTAGCTTTGGTATTGGTATCCCATAAGTAATGGATGACCCGTGGACTGAACACACTTAACAAGAGAAAACATAATTTATGCTTACCTGATAAATTTATTTCTCTTGTAGTGTGTTCAGTCCACGGCCCGCCCTGTCTTTTTTTGAGGCAGGTTCTAAATTTTAAATTATAACTCCAGTCACCACTGCACCCTATAGTTTCTCCTTTCTCGTCTTGTTTCGGTCGAATGACTGGATATGACATGTGAGGGGAGGAGCTATATAGCAGCTCTGCTTGGGTGATCCTCTTGCAACTTCCTGTTGGGAAGGAGAATATATCCCATAAGTAATGGATGACCCGTGGACTGAACACACTACAAGAGAAATAAATTTATCAGGTAAGCATAAATTATGTTTTTGCTCTGGAGCTTTCCTAGATAAACCTTTTTAGCAAAGGATAACAAGAGAAGGAAGCTAATTAAATAATACAAGTAAATTGCAAAGTTGTTTAAAATTTTGTTCTCTATCTGAATCATGAAAGAAAATGTTTGGGTTTCATGTCCCTTTAATGATCTTTACTATTTCATAGTGTGTCTAGAGACAGGTGACCTCAAAATGTTTTACTGTGTAGATGTGTTGCATAACTTATGTTGACAACATGGTATGTAAAGGCTACTGTTCCTTCAAGATTCTATATGAAATTTAAATCTTAAACTACAGAATGATTTAATCATAGCAGTTTGCTTCTAGTAAAGCAATGCCTATCCTTGGCAAACCCTTTGATGTGTTTATTAATTTCTGATCAAAATGCAGTCTGCAAAATAGTTTAACACCGAAATTGCTGTAGTAATACTTGACTTCAATATTTTTTTTCAATCTAAAAACAAAATGAACCTTCCTTTCAAAAAGGTGAGTAAAACTAGTAGTTTATGACCAGTGTTTTTAAATTCCTAAATTTTATTGGCAGGAAATCAAAGTCTTCTGGTTTTATTCTCAGGTTGAAGCAGTAAGACAAGGAGGAGAGATAATTACATTGTGTCTGTGGATACGAAGAGTGATGAGCCAGTGTCTTCTATTCTTAGAGACTGTACAGAAAATCACAGCTAGTGTGTCATTTCAGCAGGATGTAAGTACTCAACAATACTTTATTATATAAGAAAGAAAAAGAACATAATTGCTAAGGATGTGCAGTCTATGTCATGCAACTCTATGCATGGGATTTTTTTACTGTAAATTTGCAGCATACAAATGTCTGTGCAAATCCAGATATTTGTTACACTTTTTCCAAAGGCCACAGATTGTGACCATATTTTGCATTTGTTTCTATAATGAATGCAGAGTATTTGTAGCTATTTAGCAAATATTAGCTTATAACCTCTAACAATTTATTACATCTTCTTAAGTAACTTTAATCACCTAGTTGGGATGAAATTTTGCCTTTTGTTATTTTGTTTTATTTGTAGAACACCAACAGATTCTGCAGCACTATATACAATAGTAACATTTAAAAAGGCAGTAATAGACTAGATGACTGGGTAGAGGGCTTTGTCTGTAAGTTGCCAACTGTTGCATTAATGGGATTTACAGGACAAATGGGCTTGCTAGCTTATATGCTAAAGGGGTGCAGGGGGGCTGCCGAAGGAAGGAGAGGAAATGGAGTAAGATTGTATGCATCCCTGAATAGGAGAGTTTTTAAGACATTAAAAAAGTATATTGACTTCTCATTACACAGGAGACTCTAAAGATAAGTCTTTGTTTTCCTAAGTTAATTTCTGAGGCTATTGAATGTTTAAGCATTATATAGTTTAACTTTCTCTATTCTATAAAAAATGTAATCTTATTATAAAATCTTGTTTACAGTCTAACGCATACAATTATTTAAATAGTTTTATGTCTAAACTAGTTGTCAGTTCATTGCTTTTTAGGCAGAAAAAGATTAACAATTTTTATCAAAAAGTGACTTGTGATCATCATGATTACCTTTAAATTGGTTTAGGGGTGCCTGAAATAACCATATCAGTGGGTGATGACGATGTAGTAAAAGCACATATTTGCAGGGGCGATAGTGATAAAATGACTTGCTCTAACAAATATGAGCATGTCATTTTTTTTACTATAATGGCCCTTTAAAGGGACAGTCTACAGTATAATTCATATTGTTTTAATAGATAGATAATACCTTTTATTACCCATTCCCCTGTTTTGCACAACCAACACAGTTATATTAATATACTTTCTCCAACATAGGTGTGTCCGGTCCACGGCGTCATCCTTACTTGTGGGATATTCTCTTCCCCAACAGGAAATGGCAAAGAGCCCAGCAAAGCTGGTCACATGATCTCTCCTAGGCTCCGCCTTCCCCAGTCATTCTCTTTGCCGTTGTACAGGCAACATCTCCACGGAGATGGCTTAGAGTTTTTTGGTGTTTAAATGTAGTTTTTATTCTTCAATCAAGAGTTTGTTATTTTAAAATAGTGCTGGTATGTACTATTTACTCTGAAACAGGAAAGAGATGAAGATTTCTGTTTGTAAGAGGAAAATGATTTTAGCAACCGTTACTAAAATCGATGGCTGTTTCCACACAGGACTGTTGAGAGGAATTAACTTCAGTTGGGGGAAACAGTGAGCAGACTTTTGCTGCTTGAGGTATGACACATTTCTAACAAGACTCGGTAATGCTGGAAGCTGTCATTTTCCCTATGGGAACCGG
This sequence comes from Bombina bombina, assembly GCF_027579735.1. Taxonomy (NCBI): domain Eukaryota; kingdom Metazoa; phylum Chordata; class Amphibia; order Anura; family Bombinatoridae; genus Bombina; species Bombina bombina. Next base: position 254,762,992 of record NC_069502.1, read on the forward strand.
TAAGCCATTTTCTTTGTTTAAGTAAAAGAATAAAGGGCTTCATTAGGGCTTAAAAAACTGGTAGACATTTTTCTGGGCTAAAACGATTACTTTACTAAGTATATTTGGCAGATTATTACTTTTAATAGTTGTTAAATCTTGGGGATTGTTTTAATAAAAACGGCAGGCACTGTATTGGACACCTTTTTCACTGGGGGCCTTTTCTAGTCATAGACAGAGCCTCATTTTCGCGCCTCTAATGCGCAGTTGTTTTTGGAAAGCACGGCATGCAGATGCATGTGTGAGGAGCTAAGAACCACTGAAAAAGCTTATAGAAGGCATCATTTGGTATCGTATTCCCCTCTGGGCTTGGTTGGGTCTCAGCAAAGCAGATACCTGGGACTGTATAGGGGTTAAATGTAAAAACGGCTCCGGTTCCGTTATTTTAAGGGTTAAAGCTTTCAAATTTGGTGTGCAATACTTTTAAGGCTTTAAGTTACTGTGGTGAAATTTTGGTGAAATTTGAACAATTCCTTCATACTTTTTCACATATTCAGTAATAAAGTGTGTTCAGTTTAAAATTTAAAGGGACAGTAACGGTTTTATTGTAAAACGTTTTTTGTGCTTTGTTAACAAGTTTAAGCCTGTTTAACATGTCTGAACCATCAGATAACGATGTTCTATATGTATGAAAGCCAATGTGTCTCCCCATTTAAATATATGTGATATATTTGTGTCATAATGTCCAAACAAAGTAGGGATAATAATGCCATAGATATATTGCCCAAGATGATTCCTCTAATGAGGGGAGTAAGCATGGTACTGCATCATCCCCTTCTGTGTCTACACCAGTTTTGCCCACACAAGAGGCCCCTAGTACATCTAGTGCGCCAATACTTATTACCATACAACAATTAATGGCTGTAATGGATAATTCTATTGCATGCATTTTTTTCCAAAATGCCTACTTATCAGAGAAAGCGTGATTGCTCTGTTTTAAACACTGAAGAGCAAGAGGACGCTGATGATATCTTTTCTGACATACCCTCACACCTATCTGAAGGGGCCAGGAGGGAGGTTTTGTCTGAGGGAGAAATTTCAGATTCAGGGAAAATTTCTCAACAAGCAGAACCTGATATTGTAACTTTTAAATTTAAATTTCAACATCTCCACGCACTACTTAAGGAGGTATTATCTACTCTGGATGATTGTGACAATTTGGTCATTCCAGAGAAATTAGGTAAGATGGACAAGTTCCTAGAGGTTCCGGTGCCCCCCGATGTTTTTCCTATACCCAAGCGGGTGGCGGACATAGTAAATAAGGAGTGGGAAAGGCCCGGCATACCCTTTGTCCTCCCCCTATATTTAAGAAATTAGTTTCCTATAGTCGACCCCAGAAAGGAATTATAGCATACAGTCCCCAAGGTCGAGGGGGCGGTTTCTACTCTAAACAAGCGCACTTCTATTCCTATAGAAGATAGTTGTGCTTTCAAGATCCTATGGATTAAAGGTTAGAGGGTTTGCTTAAAAAGATGTTTGTTCAGCAAGGTTACCTTCTACAACCAATTTCATGCATTGTTCCTGTCACTACAGCTGCGTGTTTCTGGTTCGAAGAACTAGAAAAGTCGCTTAATAAAGAATCTTCGTACGAGGAGGTTTTGGACAGAGTTCAAGCTCTTAAATTGGCTAACTCTTTTTTATTTTAGATGCCGCTTTGCAATTAGCTAGATTAGCGGCGAATAATTCAGGGTTTGCTATCGTGGCGCGCAGAGCGCTTTTGCTTAACATCCCTTTCAAGGGTAAAACACTGTTTGGCCCTGACTTGAAAGAGATTATTTCAGACATCACTGGGGGAAAGGGCCACGCCCTCCCACAGGATAGGTCTTTTAAGGCTAAAATAAGCCAAATTTTCGTCCCTTTCGCAGAAACGGACCAGCCTCAAATTCTACACCCTCTAAGCAAGAGGGTAATACTTCTCAAACCAAGCCAGCCTGGAGGCCGATGCAAGGCTGGAACAAGGGTAAGCAGGCCAAGTCACCTGCCACTGCTACCAAAACAGCATGAAGTGTTGGCCCCCGATCTGGGAAGGATCTGGTGGGGGGCAGACTTTCTCTCTTTGCTCAGGTTGGGGCAAGAGATGTTCAGGATCCTTGGGCGCTAGAAATAGTTTCTCAAGGTTATCTCCTGGAATTCAGGGAACTACTCCCAAGGGGAAGGTTCCACGGGTCTCAATTATCTTCGAACAGGCATTCTTACACTGTGTAGAAGACCTGTTAAGCATGGGAGTGATTCATCCTGTTCCATTAGGAGAACAAGGGATGGGTTTTTACTCCAACCTGTTCATAATTCCCAAATAAGAGGGAACATTCAGACCTATTTTAGATCTCAAGATTCTAAACAAGTTTCTAAGGGTTTCATCATTCAAAATGGAAACCATTTGAACGATCCTTTCTACCATCCAGGAAGGTCAATTCATGACCACGGTGGACTTAAAGGATGCATACCTACGTATTCCTATCCACAAGGAACATTTTCGGTTCCTAAGGTTCGCCTTTCTGGACAAGCATTACCTGTGGCACTTCCATTCGGATTAGCCACTGCTCCAAGGATTTTCACAAGGGTACTAGGGTCCCTTCTAGCGGTGCTAAGACCAAGGGGCATTGCAGTAGTACCTTACTTGGACGACATCCTGATTCAGGTGTCGTCTCTGTCAAAAGCAAGGGCTCATACGGACATTGTCCTAGCCTTTCTCAGATCTCACAGGTGGAAAGTGAACATAGAAAAAAAGTTCTCTGTCCCCGTCAACAAGAGTTCCCTTCTTGGGAACAATAATAGTTTCCTTAGAAATGAAGGTTTTTCTGACAGAGGCCAGAAAATCAAAACTTCTAAGCTCTTGTCAGGTACTTCATTCTGTTCTTATTCCTTCCATAGCGCAGTCCATGGAAGTAATAGGGTTGATGGTTGCGGCAATGGACATAGTTCCTTTTGCACGAATTCATCTAAGACCATTGCACCTGGGCATGCTCAGACAGTGGAATGGGGATTATACAGTCTTGTCTCAGACGATACAAGTAGATCAAATAACCAGAGATTCACTCCGTTGGTGGCTGACCCTGGACAACCTGTCACAGGGAATGAGCTTCCGCAGACCAGAATAGGTCATTGTCACGACCGACGCCAGTCTGGTGGGCTGGGGCGCGGTCTGGGAACCCCTGAAAACTCAGGGTCTATGGTTTCGGGAAGACTCTCTTCTCCCGATAAACATAATGGAACTGAGAGCGATATTCAATGCTCTCAAGGCTTGGCCTAGACTAGCAAAGGCCAAATTCATAAGGTTTCAATCAGTCATCATGACGACTGTTACATATATCAACCATCAGGGGGTAACAAGGAGTTCCCTGGCGATGGAGGAGCATCCGGGGGAGTGGGAACTCCATCTGGAAATCTTTGCCCAAATAACTCAATTATGGGGCATTCCAGACTTGGTTCTGATGGCCTCTCGTCAGAACTTCATGGTCCCTTGTTACGGGTCCAAATCCAGGGATCCCAAGGCGACTCTATTGGATACAATAGTAGCACCTTGGATCTTCAACCTAGCTTATGTATTCCCACCGTTTCCTCTCATTCCCAGGCTGGTAGCCAGGATCAATCTGGAGAGGGCTTCGGTGACCTTGATAGTTCCTGTGTGGCCACGCAGGACTTGGTATGCAGACCTGGTGAATGTGTCATTGGCTCCCCCATGGAAGCTACCTTTGAGACAGGACCTTCTTATTCAGGGTCCATTTGAACATCCGAATCTGGTTTTCCTCCAACTGACTGCTTGGAGTTTGAACGCTTGATTTTATCAAAGCGTGGGTTTTCAGATTCTGTAGTAGATACTCTTATTCAGGCTAGAAAGCCTGTAACTAGAAAAATTTACCATAATATATGGAAAAAATATATCTGTTGGTGTGAATCTAAAGGATTCCCATGGAACAAGATAAAAATTCCTAAGATTCTTCCTTTCTACAAGAAGGTTTGGAGAAAGGATTTTCTGCGAGTTCTCTGAAGGGACAGATCTCTGCTTTATCTGTTTTACTTCACATAAGGCTGGCAGCTGTGCCAGACGTTTAAGCGTTTGTTCAGGCTCTGGTTACAATCAAGCCTGTTTACAGACCTTTGACTCTTCCCTGGAGTCTTAATCTAGTTCTTTCAGTTCTTCAAGGGGTTCCGTTTGAACCCTTACATTCCATAGATATTAAGTTATTATCTTGGAAAGTTTTGTTTTAGGTTGCAATTTCTTCTGCTAGAAGAGTTTCTGAGTTATCTGCTCTGCAGTGTTCTCCGCCCTATCTGGTCCATGCAGATAAGGTGGTTTTTACGTACTGAGCCTGGTTTTCTTCCGAAGGTTGTTTCCAACAAAAATATTAACCAGGAGATAGTTGTACCTTCTTTGTGTCCGAATCCAGTTTCATAGAAGGAACGTTTGTTACACAATTTGGACGTTGTCCGTGCTCTAAAATTCTATTTAGATGCTACAAAGGATTTCAGACAAACATCTTCCTTGTTTGTTGTTTATTCTGGTAAAAGGAGAGGTCAAAAAGCAACTTCTACCTCTCTATCTTTTTGGCTTAAAAGCATCATCAGATTGGCTTATGAGACTGCCGGACGGCAGCCTCCTGAAAGAATCACAGCTCATTCCACTAGGGCCGTGGCTTCCACATGGGCCTTTAAGAACGAGGCTTCTGTTGATATGTAAGGCAGCGACTTGGTCTTCACTGCACACTTTTACCAAATTTTACAAATTTGATACTTTTGCTTCTTCTGAGGCTATTTTTGGGAGAAAGGTTTTGCAAACCGTGGTGCCTTCCATCTAGGTGACCTGATTTGCTCCCTCCCATCATCCGTGTCCTAAAGCTTTGGTATTGGTTCCCACAAGTAAGGATGACGCCGTGGACCGGACACACCTATGTTGGAGAAAACAGAATTTATGTTTACCTGATAAATTACTTTCTCCAACGGTGTGTCCGGTCCACGGCCCGCCCTGGTTTTTTAATCAGGTCTGATGATTTATTTTCTCTAACTACAGTCACCACAGTATCCTATGATTTCTCCTATGCAAATATTCCTCCTTTACGTCGGTCGAATGACTGGGGAAGGCGGAGCCTAGGAGGGATCATGTGACCAGCTTTGCTGGGCTCTTTGCCATTTCCTGTTGGGGAAGAGAATATCCCACAAGTAAGGATGACGCCGTGGACCGGACACACCGTTGGAGAAAGTAATTTATCAGGTAAACATAAATTCTGTTTTTTACCTCTGATTACCTTGTATCTAATCATCTTCTGACAGCCCCCTGATTACATGACTTTTTATTTATCTATTGACTTGCATTTAGTACGGTGTTGTGCTAAATCTTAAATAACTCCTCGGGCGTGAACACAATGTTATTTAAATGGCCCACATGAACTAGCTATCTCCTGTTGGGAAAAGCAAATAAAAAAACATGATAAGAGGCTGTCTTTATTGGCTTAGAAACAGGCAGGAATTTAGAGGTTTAAATGTTATAAATTATATTAATATGTCAATGTTGGTTGTGCAAAGCTGGGGAATGGGTAATAAAGGCGTTATCTATCTTTTTAAACAATACAAATTTTAGTGTAGACTGTCACTTTAAGTTAGACTCCTAAATAATTGCTTACTTCATATATTAGTATGTTTAACTATATTCTTCAGTGGCTCAACCTCCAATCCATTTTAAAAACCTGAGATAATCCAAAAAAATGTTTCTGCTAAAAATGCCTTCCAGGGAAAAATTGTCTCTTGTGATTCTGTTTGTGCACGGCTTTATGGCTACTTGGACCCTGAAGAGCTTATAGGGCAACACATCACAGACCTGCTACCTTCAATTTATATTCCACTTCCTGGAAAAGAAATACCACAGGTAACAGTAGCGTTTTGTGACTTTCTGATGTGATTTTAGCGGCTTCCTGTAAAATACCACTAAATTTTGCTGTGATTGTATATATGTTTTCAGAATATGAGACAGCAGAGAGTGGTTGGTATAACACGTGATGGAGCTACTTTTCCTCTAAGTCTTACTTTAAAATTAAGTGATGTGGATGTATCCCCCTTGCCATTGGAAGAATACACGGCAAGCGTCAGCATTCTATCCTCTATCAGTGGGCGCATTACATTATATCCTGATGGCACTATCCATGACTTGAATGGAAGTTTGTCACGCTGTTTGTTTGGTTATGAGAGGACACAATTGTTGGAGAAGGTAAGGATATAAGTGACTATGATTAAAGTCAAACTGTTGCATTGCAATTATCAGTTGTTTTTAAAAAGTATTAAAATCTAGATGTTCTCAGTCCACCTTTGGTATATTATTTAAAAACTGTACTGGAAGGGTACTTGTGATACCTAAATAATTTCTATCAGCAAGAATATCTTTAATCCACAAATCTGGAAAAAATAAACACTGAAAAATGTATCATCCAATCTCTGTAATAAATCAAGATATCAAACTTTTCACTAAGATTTTAGCAACTAGGTTAAACCCCATCCTTGCACAGGTTATGCACTTGTATCAGGTGGGGTTCATAATAGGGAAGCCCCGGATAATGTTAGGATTATGGATCTAGTTAACTTTGCCTCTAATAAAAAGATGCCTTCTTTATTCCTTTTGTTGGATGCAGAGAAGGCATTCAATAGAGTTGACTGGACATATATGATTATGGTCCCTTAAGAAGTGGGTATTTCAGGTAATTTTCTAAAAGCTATTTCTCTTGTTAAGTGTATTCAGTCCACGGATCATCCATTACTTATGGGATATATTCCCTTCCCAACAGGAAGTTGCAAGAGGATCACCCAAAGCAGAGCTGCTATATAGCTCCTCCCCTCCACGTCATATCCCAACAAAAAGAGTGTCCACAGCACCAAATAAATGAAAAGAGGTTTATTCTGGTACAAACATTAAAACATGCAACGTTTCGGGATCCATTCCCTTAATAATGCATAGATACAACAGGTGTGTGCACATGCTTTATAGGGAAACACATTAACCCTTTAATGACATTTAAGCATTACTTGTATTATAGCATCACCTAGTGGAGAATGAAAATCATTACATTTTATTAATTACAACTATTTATTTTGATGCTTTTAACTTTTATAAAGACAAAACTGAGTGCACTTAACCCATTGATTGTATTAAAAACAATACTTACATAGAACAGATGCCACAATTTACAGGAACACAGAAAAATCAAGTTCCCTATTTAAACCTAGGGGAACCATTGAATTTAACCTATGAATCCAAAAGGATTCCTTTTGCTTTAATACCTGTTCCCTGTTTCCTCCTCTTTGGAGTCTTCCTATACCATCAATGACTTGCCATCTGAGCTGGCTAATACTATGGCCTGCTTCTATAAAATGACAAGCAACAGGAGCATTCATATCCTTGCAGCGTATATTGGATCTGTGCTGACTCATCCTATCTCTTACTTTTCTGGTCGTCTCCCCCAAATAGATCTTCGAGCATGGGCACTTAATGAGATAAATTACGAAGGATGAGTCACATGTATAATGTTCCTTAATTTTAAACTTTTTCCCTGTTAATGGATGAAGAAATTCTTTACCTTTAATGACAGCATTACAACTGGCACACCCTAAACATGGGAATGTGCCTGTGTATTTAGAAGTGATATATGTTTGCTTTTGGGCTTTACTGGATCCTATATCACTCCTCACTAACCTATCCTTTAAGTTAGGCACTCTTTTATATGCCATCATGGGGATTTCTTTAAATGCTGCAATTTCAGGATTACAATTTTTAAGGACATTCCAATGCTTATTAACAATTCTAGAAATCTCCTTGCTGTAAGGGTTGAATTGTGTAACACATACCATACGCTGATTTTTATCCTTTCTATTCTTATTAAAGGTTACTTCTTCTTTTAAAATTCTCTCTTTTTCTGTGTTAACTAAAGGGGCTGGATAACCCCTTTCCTTGAATCTTGTAGCCATTTCATTTAACCTCAGCTCTACCAATGTTTTGTCAGTTACTATCCTTTTAACCCTTAACATTTGGCTACGAGGTAATGAATTTTTCAGTCTATCTGGGTGATAGCTATCAAATGACAATAGGGTGTTTCTGTCAGTGGGTTTCTTATGTAGATCTACATTTAATAGACCATCAGTGTTCCTATATACAACAGTATCTAGAAAAACAATTTTTTCCTCACTATGTGATAGGGTATACTTAACCCCATTAACAGAGTTATTAAGTTGTTCAACAAAGGATAAAAGGGATCCAATGTCACCCCACCACACGCCAAACACGTCATCTATGAAGCGCCACCAGGCTGCTCCATAGAGTTTGAACAAAGTATTCTCATATACAAACTTTTCTTCAATTTGTCCCATATCCAGTCATTCTCTTGCAACTCTCAACATAGTAGGAAGGTGTGAGAGGAGTGTGGAGTTTTTATACTTAATTATTTCTTCAATCAAAAGTTTGTTATTTTAAATGGCACCGGAGTGTGCTGTTTTTTCTCTCAGGCAGTATTTAGAAGAAGAATCTGCCTGCGTTTTCTATGATCTTAGCAGAAGTAACTAAGATCCACTGGCTGTTCTCGCACATTCTGAGGAGTGGGGTAACTTCAGAAAGGGAATAGCATGCAGGGTTCTCTGCAGATGAGGTATGTGCAGTAAAATATTAGATACTTGACAAGGATGCCCACTGTCCCCTCTTATATTTGCCCTATGTACTGCATTATTAGCAGCAGCCGCAAGAAACAATTAGGATATGACAGGCGTTAGAGTCCAGTAAACTGATCATAAAATAGCATTGTTTGCTGACAATTTTATCTTAATGGTATCAAAGCTAATGTTTTCTTACCTTTTGATCTATTCCATACTATCTAAATTTGGACTATTGGCCAGCTACAAATTAAATATTGATAAACTTGAAGCATTAGCAATAGCTCTCCCAAACCAAACTAGATTTTTTTTTTGGAATTTGATTGGAATTGAATTTTAATTTCCACTGGGCTAAAAGGGCTATCAAATATTTAGGGGTACATATTCCTCCTGACATTACTTCCCTGTATAACTTTAATTGTAAATTGATGTTTACATATTTAAAACAAGAAATGTCCAAAAATGGTCTAAATATAATCTATCTTTCTATGGAAATATTGTAGTATCCAAAATGTCTATCCTTCCAATGCTTCTTTATTTATTCAGTTCTGATTTAAATTAAAATGATTTTAAATATCATGTAGAAAAATATACTAACATTCATCTTGAACTGTTAAAAACCAAGAATTAATTGGCAAACATTGCTGAAACATAGAGGTGGAGGAGGACTGGGGGTGCCAGACTTAATATCCTATGGTCCTTTAGGACTCGTAGACCACAGGTTTTAAAATCCTATGTAGCTATTATGCACTTTTTAACCTTATGGGATTCAGTAATCCACAAATATTCCTTATTATCCGAAATGGTGGGAGCTACTCCTTTAGTTACATACCCCTTTGCTATAGAGCCTGTCATACAAACCAAATGGGTAAACAAAGGCCTTTATCATATAGCTGAAACTTATGGAAGTGAGTAATACTTTAAAGTCTAGGACTTGTGGATAACTTATATAGATAAAAAATGTTAGGAAATCCTAATCGGATTGCAGACATAGTTATGGTTTGAGGAACTGTTGGCTCCAACACTATAGGTAGTAGTACCTTTTAGGAACCACCTGACCCGACCTCACATACAGGGTTGTTCCCACCCACCCTTTTTTTTTTTTTTTTTTTTTTTTTCTCTTCAAGGTTAGGTGAGAAAGGTGAAAAGAAGACAAAAACTATAGCTTATATATTACAGTACAGATGTTTATGCAGATATAGATTTTGTGGAAGAGTGCCAGCCATTTTACTTTTCTTTTGTTTGTAACTATCAGAATATATTTGTTGTGATGTTATGAAACAATGCTATTGCTTTTTATACAAATATTAAAATCTAAAAAAGTTCCTTTCATTAATAATAATAAAAAAAACTAAAAAAAACTGATAAATGTTGATTTATGGCATCATATTCTTTATTAGCACAGGATAAAGGCAAAATCTCCCAACTATAATTGATTTGCCCTGTTTATTATAATTTCAACTATTATTATTATATTGATTTATCATTAAGAAAAAGAAAATTTATGCTTACCTGATAAACTTACTTCTTTTTTTAACACGATGAGTCCATGGATCATCTTACTTACTACTGGGGATACCTCTTCTGCCCTGCAGTTGGCGGCAAAGAGCACCACAGCAAAGCTGTTAAATATCATCTCCCTTCCCTCCCAACCCAGTCATTCGACCGAAGTCAAGGAGAGAAAGGAAGTAACTAGGTGCAGAGGTGTCTGAAGTTTATAATAACCAATAACCTGTCTTTTAAAAACAGGGTGGGCCATGGACTCATCGTGTCAAAAAAGAAATACATTTATCAGGTAAGCATAATTTTTTTTTTTAATGACACAATGAGTCCACGGATCATCTTAATTACTATTGGGAATCAATACCCAAGCTAGAGTACACAGATGATACGGGAGGGACAAGACAGGGAACCTAAATGGAAGGCACCACTGCTTGAAGAACCTTTCTTCCAAAAGCGGCCTCAGCCGAGGCAAAAGTGTCAAATTTGTAGAATTTGGAAAAAGTATGAAGAGAGGACCAAGTTGCAGCCTTGCAAATCTGTTCCACAGAAGCTTCATTTTTGAATGCCCATGAGAAAGCATCCGCCCTCATGGAATGAGCCGTAACTCTCTCTGGAGGCTGCTGTCCAGCAGTCTCATATGCAAAACGTATTATACTCTTCAGCCAAAAAGAAAGAGAAGTAGCCGTAGCTTTCTGTCCCTTACGTTTTCCTGAGAAAACTACAAACAAAGCAGAAGACTGACGAAAATCCTTAGTCGCCTGCAGGTAAAATTTTAACGCACGAACCACGTCCAAATTGTGCAGAAGCCGTTTTTTTCTGAAAAGTAGGATTAGGGCACAAGGAAGGAACAACAATCTCCTGATTAATGTTCCGATCAGAAACAACTTTAGGAAGAAATCCTAATTTAGTAGGTAAAACTACCTTATCAGAATGAAAAATAAGGTGAGGGGACTCATACTGCAACGCCGAGAGCTCCGACACTCCTACGAGCAGAAGAAATAGCAACAAGAAATAAAACTTTCCAAGATAACAACTTAATATCTAATATCTAAGGAATGCATAGGCTCAAACGGAGCCTCTTGAAGAACTTTGAGAACCAAATTAATACTCTATGGAGGAGTAACTGGCTTGAACACAGGCCGGATCCTGACCAAGGCCTGACAAAAAGATTGCACATTTGGAACATCTGCCAGACGTTTATATAACAAAATAGATAAGGCAGAAATTTGACCCTTTAGGGAACTTGTTGATAATCCTTTCTCCAAACCCTCTTGGAGAAAAGACAAAATCCTAGGAATCCTAACTCTACTCCATGAGTAGCCCTTGGATTCACACCAATAGAGATATTACGGTAAATTTTTCTAGTTACAGGTTTTCGAGCCTGAATCATGGTCTCTATGACCGATTCTGAAAAGCCCCGCTTGGATAAAATTAAGCGTTCAATCTCCAAGCAGTCAGCTTCAGAGAAACTAGATTTGGGTGAAGGAAGGGCCCTTGAATTAGAAGGTCCTTCCTCAACGGAAGTCGCCAAGGTGTCAGAGATGACATGTCCACCTGATCTGCATACCAAATCCTGCAAGGCCAAGCCGGTGCAATGAGGATCACCGAGGCCCTCTCCTGCTTGACTCGAGCAATAACCCGAGGAAGAAGAGCAAACGGAGGAAATAGGTATGCTAGACTGAAGGTCCAAGGTACCGCCAGGGCGTCTATCAGTACCGCCTGAGGGTCCCTGGACCTCGACACTTACCTCGAAAGCTTGGCATTCTGTCGAGATGCCATGAGATCCAATTCCGGTTGACCCCATTTGAGAATCGGGCTGGAAAACACTTCCGGATGGAGTGCCCACTCCCCAGGATGAAAGGTCTGCCTGCTCAGGAAGTCCGCCTCCGAGTTGTCCACCCCTGGGATGTGGATCGCCGACAGACAGCAAGAGTTGGTTTCCGCCCACTGGATTATCTTGGTTACCTATGTCATCGCTAAGGAACTAATCGTTCCTCCCTGATTATTGATGTAAGCCACTGAAGTTATGTTGTCCGACTGGAACCTGATAAACTGGACCGAGGCTAACTGGGGCCAGGCCAGAAGAGCATTGAAGATCGCTCTCAATTCCAGAATGTTTATAGAAAGAGCAGAGTCTGACTGAGTCAAACTCCCTGAGCCTTTAGGGAGCCCCAGACTGCTCCCCAACCTAGAAGGCTGGTGTCTGTTGTCACAATCACCAAAGATGGTCTGTGAAAGCAATTCCCTGGGAGAGATAATCCCGAGACGACCACCATTGAAGAGAATCCCTTGTCTCCTGCTCCAGAAGTATTAGAGGAGACAAATCGACATAATCTCAGTTCCATTGCCTGAGCATGGATAACTGCAGAGGTCTGAGATGGAACCGAGCAAACGGGATGATGTCCATTGCCGCTACCATCAGCCCGATTACCTCCATGCACTGAGCCACTGAAGGCCGAGGAGTGGAATAAAGGGCTAAACAAGTATCGAAAATCTTTGATTTTCTGACTTTTGTCAGAAAAATCTTCATAGATAGGGAATCTATTATGGTTCCCAAGAATGTTACCCTTGTATTTGGGACTAAGGAACTCTCTTCCAAATTTACCTTCCATCTGTGAGATCGCAGGGAGGATAACAACATTTCCGTGTGGGATCTTGCTTGTTGTAAGGATTGCGCCTGGACCAGGATATCGTCCAGATAGGGCGCCACTGCAATGCACCATTACCGAAGCACCACCAACAGCGATCACAGAACTTTTGAGAAAATTCTAGGAACTTTTGCAAAACCGAAGGGAAGAGCCATGAATTGAAAGTGTTTGTCTAGAAAATCAAACCTTAGGAACTTGTGATGATCCCTGTGAATGGGAACATGCAGATACACGTCCTTTAAATCCACTGTTGTCATAAATTAACCCTCTTGGATCAAAGGGAGAATGGAATGAATAGTTTCCATCTTGAAGGACGGTACTCTGAGAAATTTTTTTAGACTCTTGAGATCTAAAATTGGCCTGAAAGTTCCCTCTTTTTTGGGAACCACAAACCAATTGGAATAAAAACCCAGACCCTGTTCCTGTATCGGATCAGGAACTATCACTCCCAGGTCGGAGAGGTCTCTTACACAATGTAAGAATGCCTCTCTTTTTGTCTGGTCTACAGATAATCTTGAAAGCAGAAACCTGCCTCTGGGAGGAAAACCTTTGAACTCTAGTTTGTATCCCTGGGACACGATGTTTACTGCCCAGGGATCCTGGACATCTTGAACCCAAGCTTGAGCGAAAAAGGAAAATCTGTCCCCCACAAGATCCGGTCCCGGATCGGGGGCAGACCCTTCATGCAGGCTTCTTGGATTGTTTTCCTTTATTCCAAGACTGATTGGGTCTCCATGAAGGTTTATTCTGTTCCTGTTTGGAGGCGGAAGAGGAAGAATTTCCTTTGAAGTTTCGAACGGAAAGAAAATTACTCTGTCGTCCCTTCTGTTTGTTTCTCTTATACTAAGGGAGAAGAAGACTTTTACCTCCCGTAATATCAAAGATTATTTCCGTCAAACCAGGTCCAAACAAGGTCTTCCCCCTTGTAAGGAATCGCTAATAGTTTGGACTTAGAAGATACATCCGCAGACCAAGGTTTTAACCATAAGGCTCTGCAAGCTAGAACAGAGAAACCTGAAGTCTTTGCTCCCAGTTTGATAACTTGAAGGGAAGCATCCATAATAAAGGAATTAGCCAATTTAAGAGCTTTTATCCTATCCTGGATCTCATCCAGGGGAGTGTCTGTCCTAATAGCATCAGACAACGCATCAAACCAATATGGTAGCAATGCACACAGCTGGCTGCCATTGTAAGCCCTGGTGTACATACATCTTTTTGAGTAACCCCTCTAACTTTTTGTCCATAGGATCCTTGAAAGCACAACTATCCTCTATGGGAATAGTAGTTCTCTTAGCTAGGGTGGAAATCGCTCCTTCCACCTTGGGGACTGTTTGCCAAACCCCCTTAATCGAGTCGGCTATAGGAAACATCTTTTTAAATATAGGAGATGGAGAAAAAGGGATACCCGGTCTCTCCCACTCCTTAGCAATGATCTCAGAAGCTCGGTTTGGTACTGGAAAAACCTCTATTGAGGAAGGTACCTCAAAATACTTGTTTAGCTTACTGGATTTCTTAGAAATAACAGCGACCGTGGAGTCGCTGTCGTCCAATGTAGCTAAAACCTCCTTAAGCAACAGACGGAGGTGTTCTAGTTTAAACCTGAAGGATACAACTTCAGTATCGGCAAGAGGAATTACACTGTCAGAATATGAAATTTCACCTTCAGATGCTACTACGGTATCCTCCTCCTCAAGCTTCTGGGAGGGGGCCTCTGAAATAGCAACAACTGCGTCCGAAACCTTGCTTACTGAATGTCTGATTTTCCTCTTACGCTTTCCCTGCAACATTGGAAAAGCAGACAACGCATCTGAAATTTTAGAAGACATGAGAGAAGCGATGTCCCTTAAAGTAACTCCAGCGGGAGGTAGAGAGGAAGCGCAGGGCACTGCATGTGAGGGCGGTAAAATTTGGGACACTTGAGGAGAAAGCTGCGGTATATATTGAACCTCGTCATTAGACTCCTAGACAACATCCGCTTTAGAGAAAGTTGGCTCAGAAAAGATTTTATCCCTATAATTTAACGTCCTCTCAATACATGAGGAACAGAAAGGGATTGGTGGTTCAACATTGGCATCAAAACACAGGGAGCAAGTGATATTTTGTAAGGTCTCTTGGTCCATACTGGTTCACAATGGTTTGATTATCAAATAGAAACCACCAGAGCCATTTGTAAAAGCTTCTCTCCCAACCCCAGTGCCTGCATATTAAGGCTGTCAAAAGTCCTCTCCAGTCTAGGAGAGTTTACAGTGTCTCACCAACAATAAAGTGCCCCTTTTTAGTTCTGAGCTCTTAATGTTGTCTATTAGGTTTGTAATAACGTGCTCACTTCTTTCTGAGTGTCCTGCAGCTCCAGAAATAATAAAGTAGCACTTACCTTGTACTTCTGCCTGACAGCAAGGCAGCTCACTAGGTATGAGAGGTCCTCTCCCTCACATCGACCTGTGGAGAAATAAAAGACTGAGTAATGTCACTCAAGATTTAGGAGTTAAGGCAGCATAAAACATGGGAGGCGCAGTGAGAATTATGTCCCACAAGTTCCCATTGCTCTAAAGCCACCACTGCTCTACTGAAGAGACTAATATGGACTACGGCTACACCCTAGGACAAAGCAGCACAATCTTGCACCACTTTAAAAATAATAAACTCTTGATTGAAGAATCATAACTAACACCTAACTTTACCACTTCCTAGCACTAACGTAGGCAAAGAGAATGACTGGGTTGGGAGGGAAGGGAGGTGATATTTAACAGCTTTGCTGTGGTGCTCTTTGCCGCCTCCTGCAGGGCAGAAGAGGTATCCCCAATATTAATTAAGATGATCCATGGACTCATCGTGTCATGAAAAAGAAAATGTTAAACTAGATTTTTAATAATAAAGATAACTACAGACATATTTCTCTCTGGCAACTATGTGTTTACTCCCTGCAAAAGTATTAAATACATAATTACAGTCCGCTTTGGACTGAAAATGCTCTACTGCACTGGAGCTAAACATGGCTGCTGAGGCAATCAGTGGCTACATATGTGTGCAGCCACCAATCGCTGTCCCTGTTAGGCTTGCTTTCAGCTGTATATTGCTGATCCATAACTGACTTTAAAGGTCCGGTAAATACAGTAGATTTGCCTAATCAACAAATGCATGATAAGCAGACAATGCAATGGCGCTTAGTCTGAGCTTTAAATGAGTTATGTATTTTTTCTCACAAATTTCAAAGTTTTATATCAATTTATACTCCTCCTGTATCATGTGACAGCCATCAGCCAATCACAAATTCATATACGTATATTCTGTGAATTCTTGCATATGCTCAGTAGGAGCTGGCAACTCAAAGTGTAAATATAAAACAAATGTGCACATTTTGATAATGGAAGTAAATTGGAAATTTGTTTAAAACTGTATGTTCTATCTGAATCATGAAAGTTTTTAATGTTGACTTGAGTGTGCCTTTAAAGGGACAGTCTAGTCAAAATTAAACTTTCATGATTCAGATAGGGCATGCAATTTTAAACAACTTTCCAATTTACTTTTATCATCAAATTTGCTTTGTTCTCTTGGCATTGTTTGTTGAAAGCTAAACCTAGGTAGGCTCATATGCCCTTGAAAGCCACCTCTTATTTTGACAGTTTTTCACAGCTAGATGCTAATTAATGTGTGCCATATAGATAGCACTGTGCTCACTCTAGTGGAGTTATTGATGAGTCAGCACTGGTTGGCTAAAATGCATGTCTCAAAAGAACTGAAATAAGGGGGCAGTCTGCAGAGGCTTAGATACAAGGTAATTACAGAGGTAAAAAGTATATCAATATAACAGTGTTGGGTATGCAAAACTGGGGAATGGGTAATACAGGGAATATCTATATTTTTAAACGATAACAATTCTAGAGTAGACTGTCCCTTTAACCACATGTTTAGTTCCTTTGCATGGGTTAAACACACAGTTTAAACAATCATTATTGCTATAAAAATGTTTTTTTTAATAAAGCCAGAAATATAAAATGTTATTTCTATTCCCATTACTCTCCCTTGAAACAGCCCTAGACTTCCTCACTCATTTTTTCTATTGCCAGTCTGAACAACTCTTTAATTAGGGGGTTTACATTATTTGGAATCATACTGACTGTCCATCTTTGTGTAGATGTTTGTTGCAAATTTTACTCATCTAACCTCAAACCCAATAGTGTTACAACTTTTTCAGATATATTTAAATAGCAAAATTGTTTGTGCTCTAGTTATGCAAAACATCCTGGAGAGCCACGCAGGACCCACAGCCTGTCATTTTTAAAGCCCTTTTCTCAATGAATCTGACTTTGTGTTAATACAGATAGACTGTTTAACCCCTTAATGACCAAGGACGTACGCCACACGTACTCAAAAAAAATACAGTTAATGACCGAGGACGTGTGGCGTACCATTAAGGCAGAGGGGGAGGGTTAGAGAGCTGTTTGGTGGGGGATCAGTGAGGCTGGGAGCTAAGGGGGGATCCTACACAGCAGCATATGTAAATATGCTAAAAAAACACACACAAAAAGCCCAACTATAGCTTTTATTTTAGTACTGGCAGAGTTTCTGCCAGTACTTAAGATGGCGGGGACAATTGTGGGGGAGGGAAGAGAGCTGTTTGGGAGGGATCAGGGGGCCTCATGTTTCAGGTGGGAGGCTGAGCTCTACACTAAAGCTAAAATTAACCCTGCAAGCTCCCTACAAGCTACCTAATTAACCCCTTCACTGCTAGCCATAATACACATGTGAAATGCAGCAGCATTTGGCGGCATTCTAATTACCAAAAAGCAAGGCCAAAGCCATATATGTCTGCTATTTCTGAACAAAGGGGATCCCAGAGAAGCATTTACAACCATTTGTGCCATAATTGCACAAGCTGTTTGTAAATGATTTCAGTGAGAAACCTAAAATTGTGAAAAATTTAACGTTTTTTTTTTTTAATTTGATCGCATTTGGCGGTGAAATGGTGGCATGAAATTTCTCAAAATTGGCCTAGATCAATACTTGGGGTTGTCTACTACACTACAGCTAAAATTATCCCTAAAAGCTCCCTACATGCTCCATAATTAACCCCTTCACTGCTGGGCATAATACACGTGTAGTGCGCAGTGGCATTTAGCAGCCTTCTAATTACTAAAAAGCAACGCCAAAGCCATATATGTCTGCTATTTCTGAACAAAGGGGATCCCAAAGAAGAATTTACAACCATTTAAGCCATAATTGCACAAGCTGTTTGTAAATAATTTCAGTGAGAAACCAAAAGTTTGTGAAAAAATTTGTAAAAAAGTGAACGATTTTTTGTATTTAATCGCATTTGGCGGTGAAATGGTGGCATGAAATATACCAAAATGGGCCTAGATGAATACTTTGGGATGTCTACTAAAAAAATGGATATTCAGAGATTCCTGAAAGATATTAGTGTTCTAATGTAACTAGCGCTAATTTTGAAAAATAATGGTTTGGAAATAGCAAAGTATTTATGGCCCTATAACTTACAAAAAAAGCAAACAACATGTAAACATTGGGTATTTCTAAACTCAGGACAAAATTTAGAAACTATTTAGCACAGGTGTTTTTTGGTGGTTGTAGATGTGTAACAGATTTTGGGGGTCATAGTTATAAAAAGTGTGTTTTTTTTTCAATTTTTTCCTCATATTTTATAATTTTTTTCATAGTAAATTATAAGATATGATGAAAATAATGGTATCTTTAGAAAGTCCATTTAATGGCGAGAAAAACGGTATATAATATGTGTGGGTACAGTAAATGAGTAAGAGGAAAATTACAGCTAAACACAAACACCGCAGAAATGTAAAAATAGCCTTGGTCCCAAACGGACAGAAAATGGAAAAGTGCTGTGGTCATTAAGGGGTTAAGGAAGTGTTTTAATACTTTAACTTTAATATTTGTCATTCTCTTGCTTATAGTATTGGACTTCTAGTCAGTTTTTAATAGCAGAGCAGAACAGATTCGTCTTAAAGCTAATACTTTCAAGTGAATGTAAATTTTCCAACAATTGAAGGTCCCTAATACCTCCATAACACATGCTGACTTAAACCACAATATTTTTTTAATAAAATTTTAAATTTTTAATAATATATTTTTAACTACAAACTTAGCTCCGTTTTGATGATCAATTCCTCCCATCTGGCACTTCCTTGATTTGCAGACTGTGACGTATAGAGCATTCCCACCCGCTCTATTACGTACCTCTGAAGCGTGTCCCTGCAAAGTCCTTAATTTGCGCATGCGTGCAAAACCTTGTGTCTTAATCTGCGCATGTGTTCCCGAATCCAAACGAAGCACTATGCTTTGGAATCACTATATTACTTTCAAATGCATGCGCAGAAGCAGCAACACAAGCGCGTCCCCGTGAAGTCCTTAATTTGCGCATGCGTGCAAAACCTTGTGTCAATCTGCGCATGCATTCCCGAATCCAAACGAAGCATTATGCTTCGGAATCGCTGTATTACTTGCAAACGTATGCGCAGAAGCAGAGCATGACGTTGCACAAAAGGGGTTGAACGCCACGGGGTGGGGGAGCCAATTTGACAACATAATTGTCAATCAATTAGAAAATGAGGGACATAATGACGTGCGGAGGAATTGCGGCCCCGAAAATTAGGTAAAAAAAGTATATATTTGGATTTTGAATTAAAATACAAAAAAAATTATGAATTAAAGTCCACCTTATTTATTGCCCTTGATAATATGAGGATAAGTGATACTGTTGACTTTACATTCACTTTCAGTAATTTATAGGTTTATTAGGTTTGGAACATTTTTAAATCACAAATTACACCATTTTATTTTTATATAAATCTATATCAGCATGTAACAGTAACTGCCATACAGTGCCTCTAAAAATAGTTTAGGATGACTGGCACAATGGATAGGCAAAAAATTTAATATATTATGATCATGGTTGGCTGTTAAACACATTTTAGGTATAGATTGCTCCATGCATTTTAAAGCCATGTATGGATACAAAGCAATTTTTCAACTAATGCTGCAATATGTGTTAAAAATTAAATATAGTTTAGTTTATCTTTTAAATGGTAGACTAACTTTAGAATGTATATTATCATACTTTGTGACATGCCTCATTTCTCTGACAGAGTATTACCTTCTTGATCCCTGGATTCTTCCACTACATGCAAAGTGCCATGGATGAGCCATCTCCTCTGCTAAGCTCTGAAGAGGTGAAACTTGAGTTATGTGCCGTGACCAGCAGTGATGATAAAGGTGCGAGACAACCCTATCTTAATATAATTGGCTATTGAGCTATTAAATGAGAAATCTGTACTTTCTCCAACATAGGTGTGTCCGGTCCACGGCGTCATCCTTACTTGTGGGATATTCTCCTCCCCAACAGGAAATGGCAAAGAGCCCAGCAAAGCTGGTCACATGATCCCTCCTAGGCTCCGCCTTCCCCAGTCATTCTCTTTGCCGTTGTACAGGCAACATCTCCACGGAGATGGCTTAGAGTTTTTTAGTGTTTAACTGTAGTTTTTATTATTCAATCAAGAGTTTGTTATTTTAAAATAGTGCTGGTATGTACTATTTACTCTGAAACAGAAAAGAGATGAAGATTTCTGTTTGTAAGAGGAAAATGATTTTAGCAACCGTTACTAAAATCGATGGCTGTTTCCACACAGGACTGTTGAGAGGAATTAACTTCAGTTGGGGGAAACAGTGAGCAGACTTTTGCTGCTTGAGGTATGACACATTTCTAACAAGACGATGTAATGCTGGAAGCTGTCATTTTCCCTATGGGATCCGGTAAGCCATTTTTATTACATAAAGAAAAAAAGGGCTTCACAAGGGCTTTTAAGACTGTAGACATTTTCTGGGCTAAAACGATTTATATATAAGCATATTTTATACCCCATAGCCTTGAGGAATTATTTTAATCTTGGGAACTATGTAAAATAACCGTCAGGCACTGTATTGGACACCTTATTCTCTAGGGGCTTTCCCTAATCATAGGCAGAGTCTCATTTTCGCGCCTCTATTGCGCACTTGTTTTTGGGAAGCATGACATGCAGATGCATGTGTGAGGAGCTCTGATACATAGAAAAGACTTTCTGAAGGCGTCATTTGGTATCGTATTCCCCTTTGGGCTTGGTTGGGTCTCAGCAAAGCAGATACCAGGGACTGTAAAGGGGTTAAATATAAAAACGGCTCCGGTTCCGTTATTTTAAGGGTTAAAGTTTCCAAATTTGGTGTGCAATACTCTTAAGGCTTTAAGACACTGTGGTGAAATTTTGGTGAATTTTGAACAATTCCTTCATACTTTTTCACATTTGCAGTAATAAAGTGTGTTCAGTTTAAAATTTAAAGTGACAGTAACGGTTTTATTTTAAAACGTTTTTTGTACTTTGTTATCAAGTTTATGCCTGTTTAACATGTCTGAACTACCAGATAGACTGTGTTCTGTATGTGGGGAAGCCAAGGTTCCTTCTCATTTAAATAGATGTGATTTATGTGACACAAAATTTAGAGAAAATGATGCCCAAGATGATTCCTCAAGTGAGGGGAGTAAGCATGGTACTGCATCATCCCCTCCTTCGTCAACACCAGTCTTGCCCACACAGGAGGCCCCTAGTACATCTACTGCGCCAATACTCCTTACTATGCAACAATTAACGGCTGTAATGGATAATTCTATCAAAAACATTTTAGCCAAAATGCCCACTTATCAGCGAAAGCGCGACTGCTCTGTTTTAGAAAATACTGAAGAGCATGAGGACGCTGATGATATTGGTTCTGAAGTGCCCCTACACCAGTCTGAGGGGGCCAGGGAGGTTTTGTCTGAGGGAGAAATTTCAGATTCAGGGAAAATTTCTCAACAAGCTGAACCTGATGTGATTACATTTAAATTTAAATTGGAACATCTCCGCGCTCTGCTTAAGGAGGTGTTATCTACTCTGGATGATTGTGAGAATTTGGTCATTCCATAGAAATTATGTAAAATGGACAAGTTCCTAGAGGTCCCGGGGCCCCCCGAAGCTTTTCCTATACCCAAGCGGGTGGCGGACATTGTAAATAAAGAATGGGAAAGGCCCGGTATACCTTTCGTCCCTCCCCCCATATTTAAAAAATTGTTTCCTATGGTCGACCCCAGAAAGGACTTATGGCAGACAGTCCCCAAGGTCGAGGGGGCGGTTTCTACTCTAAACAAACGCACCACTATACCCATAGAAGATAGTTGTGCTTTCAAAGATCCTATGGATAAAAAATTAGAAGGTTTGCTTAAAAAGATGTTTGTTCAGCAAGGTTACCTTCTACAACCAATTTCATGCATTGTTCCTGTCACTACAGCAGCGTGTTTCTGGTTCGATGAACTAGAAAAGGCGCTCAATAATAATTCTTCTTCTTATGAGGAGATTATGGACAGAATTCATGCTCTCAAATTGGCTAATTCTTTCACCCTAGACGCCACTTTGCAATTGGCTAGGTTAGCGGCGAAAAATTCTGGTTTTGCTATTGTGGCGCGCAGAGCGCTTTGGCTAAAATCTTGGTCAGCGGATGCGTCTTCCAAGAACAAATTGCTTAACATTCCTTTCAAGGGGAAAACGCTGTTTGGCCCTGACTTGAAAGAGATTATCTCTGATATCACTGGGGGCAAGGGCCACGCCCTTCCTCAGGATAGGTCTTTCAAAGCCAAAAATAAACCTAATTTTCGTCCCTTTCGCAGAAACGGACCAGCCCCAAGTGCTACGTCCTCTAAGCAAGAGGGTAATACTTCTCAAGCCAAGCCAGCCTGGAGGCCAATGCAAGGCTGGAACAAAGGAAAGCAGGCCAAGAAACCTGCCACTGCTACCAAGACAGCATGAGATGTTGGCCCCCGATCCGGGACCGGATCTGGTGGGGGGCAGACTCTCTCTCTTCGCTCAGGCTTGGGCAAGAGATGTTCTGGATCCTTGGGCACTAGAAATAGTCTCCCAAGGTTATCTTCTGGAATTCAAGGGGCTTCCCCCAAGGGGGAGGTTCCACAGGTCTCAATTGTCTTCAGACCACATAAAAAAACAGGCATTCTTACATTGTGTAGAAGACCTGTTAAAAATGGGAGTGATTCATCCTGTTCCATTAGGAGAACAAGGGATGGGGTTCTACTCCAATCTGTTCGTAGTTCCCAAAAAAGAGGGAACATTCAGACCAATCTTAGATCTCAAGATCCTAAACAAGTTTCTCAAGGTTCCATCGTTCAAAATGGAAACCATTCGAACAATTCTTCCTTCCATCCAGGAAGGCCAATTCATGACCACGGTGGATTTAAAGGATGCGTATCTACATATTCCTATCCACAAGGAACATCATCGGTTCCTAAGGTTCGCATTCCTGGACAAGCATTACCAGTTTGTGGCACTTCCGTTCGGATTAGCCACTGCTCCAAGAATTTTCACAAAGGTACTAGGGTCCCTTCTAGCGGTGCTAAGACCAAGGGGCATTGCAGTAGTACCTTACTTGGACGACATTCTGATTCAAGCGTCGTCCCTTCCACAAGCAAAGGCTCACACGGACATTGTCCTGGCCTTTCTCAGATCTCACGGGTGGAAAGTGAACGTAGAAAAAAGTTCGCTATCTCCGTCAACAAGGGTTCCCTTCTTGGGAACAATAATAGACTCCTTAGAAATGAGGATTTTTCTGACAGAGGCCAGAAAATAAAAACTTCTAAACTCTTGTCAAATACTTCATTCTGTTCCTCTTCCTTCCATAGCGCAGTGCATGGAAGTAATAGGTTTGATGGTAGCGGCAATGGACATAGTTCCTTTTGCGCGAATTCATCTCAGACCATTACAGCTGTGCATGCTCAGTCAGTGGAATGGGGACTATACAGACTTGTCTCCGACGATACAAGTAGATCAGAGGACCAGAGATTCACTCCGTTGGTGGCTGTCCCTGGACAACCTGTCACAGGGGATGAGCTTCCGCAGACCAGAGTGGGTCATTGTCACGACCGACGCCAGTCTGGTGGGCTGGGGCGCGGTCTGGGGACCCCTGAAAGCTCAGGGTCTTTGGTCTCGGGAAGAATCTCTTCTCCCGATAAATATTCTGGAACTGAGAGCGATATTCAATGCTCTCAAGGCTTGGCCTCAGCTAGCAGAGGCCAAGTTCATACGGTTTCAATCAGACAACATGACGACTGTTGCGTACATCAACCATCAGGGGGGAACAAGGAGTTCCCTGGCGATGGAAGAAGTGAACAAAATCATTCAATGGGCGGAGACTCACTCCTGCCACTTGTCTGCAATCCACATCCCAGGAGTGGAAAATTGGGAAGCGGATTTTCTGAGTCGTCAGACATTTCATCCGGGGGAGTGGGAACTCCATCCGGAAATCTTTGCCCAAATTACTCAATTGTGGGGCATTCCAGACATGGATCTGATGGCCTCTCGTCAGAACTTCAAGGTTCCTTGCTACGGGTCCAGATCCAGGGATCCCAAGGCGACTCTAGTAGATGCACTAGTAGCACCTTGGACCTTCAAACTAGCTTATGTATTCCCGCCGTTTCCTCTCATCCCCAGGCTGGTAGACAGGATCAATCAGGAGAGGGCATCGGTGATCTTGATAGCTCCTGCGTGGCCACGCAGGAC
The DNA here is from genome assembly GCF_027579735.1 of Bombina bombina. Classification (NCBI taxonomy): domain Eukaryota; kingdom Metazoa; phylum Chordata; class Amphibia; order Anura; family Bombinatoridae; genus Bombina; species Bombina bombina. The sequence continues at coordinate 254,787,404 of NC_069502.1, forward strand.
TTGGTATGCAGACCTGGTGAATATGTCATCGGCTCCACCATGGAAGCTACCTTTGAGACGAGACCTTCTTGTTCAAGGTCCGTTCGAACATCCGAATCTGGTCTCACTCCAACTGACTGCTTGGAGATTGAACGCTTGATCTTATCAAAGCGAGGGTTCTCAGATTCTGTCATTGATACTCTTGTCCAGGCCAGAAAGCCTGTAACTAGAAAAATCTACCACAAAATATGGAAAAAATATATCTGTTGGTGTGAATCAAAAGGATTCCCTTGGGACAAGGTAAAAATTCCTAAGATTCTATCCTTTCTTCAAGAAGGTTTGGAGAAAGGATTATCTGCAAGTTCTTTGAAGGGACAGATTTCTGCCTTGTCTGTGTTACTTCACAAAAAGCTGGCAGCTGTGCCAGATGTTCAAGCCTTTGTTCAGGCTCTGGTTAGAATCAAGCCTGTTTACAAACCTTTGACTCCTCCTTGGAGTCTCAATTTAGTTCTTTCAGTTCTTCAGGGGGTTCCGTTTGAACCCTTACATTCCGTTGATATTAAGTTATTATCTTGGAAAGTTTTGTTTCTGGTTGCAATTTCTTCTGCTAGAAGAGTTTCAGAATTATCTGCTCTGCAGTGTTCTCCCCCTTATCTGGTGTTCCATGCAGATAAGGTGGTTTTACGTACTAAACCTGGTTTTCTTCCGAAAGTTGTTTCTAACAAAAACATTAACCAGGAGATAGTCGTGCCTTCTTTGTGTCCGAATCCAGTTTCAAAGAAGGAACGTTTGTTGCACAATTTGGATGTAGTTCGTGCTCTAAAATTCTATTTAGATGCTACAAAGGATTTTAGACAAACATCTTCTTTGTTTGTTGTTTATTCTGGTAAAAGGAGAGGTCAAAAAGCAACTTCTACCTCTCTCTCTTTTTGGATTAAAAGCATCATCAGATTGGCTTACGAGACTGCCGGACGGCAGCCTCCTGAAAGAATCACAGCTCATTCCACTAGGGCTGTGGCTTCCACATGGGCCTTCAAGAACGAGGCTTCTGTTGATCAGATATGTAAGGCAGCGACTTGGTCTTCACTGCACACTTTTACTAAATTTTACAAATTTGATACTTTTGCTTCTTCTGAGGCTATTTTTGGGAGAAAGGTTTTGCAAGCCGTGGTGCCTTCCATCTAGGTGACCTGATTTGCTCCCTCCCTTCATCCGTGTCCTAAAGCTTTGGTATTGGTTCCCACAAGTAAGGATGACGCCGTGGACCGGACACACCTATGTTGGAGAAAACAGAATTTATGTTTACCTGATAAATTACTTTCTCCAACGGTGTGTCCGGTCCACGGCCCGCCCTGGTTTTTTAATCAGGTCTGATAATTTATTTTCTTTAACTACAGTCACCACGGTATCATATGATTTCTCCTATGCAAATATTCCTCCTTTACGTCGGTCGAATGACTGGGGAAGGCGGAGCCTAGGAGGGATCATGTGACCAGCTTTGCTCTTTGCCATTTCCTGTTGGGGAGGAGAATATCCCACAAGTAAGGATGACGCCGTGGACCGGACACACCGTTGGAGAAAGTAATTTATCAGGTAAACATAAATTCTGTTTTTGTCCGGAAATCCATTTCTCTTGTTAAGTGTATCCAGTCCACGGATCATCCATTACTTGTGGGATATTCTCCTTCCCAACAGGAAGTTGCAAGAGGATCACCCACAGCAGAGCTGCTATATAGCTCCTCCCCTCACTGCCATATCCAGTCATTCTCTTGCAACTCTCAACTAAGATGGAGGTCGTAAGAGGACTGTGGTGTTTTATACTTAGTTTATTTCTTCAATCAAAAGTTTGTTTTTTTTAAATGGTACCGGAGTGTACTGTTTATCTCAGGCAGTATTTAGAAGAAGAATCTGCCTGCGTTTTCTATGATCTTAGCAGAAGTAACTAAGATCCTTTGCTGTTCTCACATATTCTGAGGAGTGAGGTAACTTCAGAGGGGGAATAGCGTGCAGGTTTTCCTGTAATAAGGTATGTGCAGTTAAAATATTTTTCTAGGGATGGAATTTGCTAGAAAATGCTGCTGATACCGAAGTAATGTAAGTAAAGCCTTAAATGCAGTGATAGCGACTGGTATCAGGCTTATTAATAGAGATACATACTCTTTTATAAAAGTGTATTTTAAAACGTTTGCTGGCATGTTTAATCGTTTTTTACATATGTTTGGTGAGAAAACTTATTGGGGCCTAGTTTTTTCCACATGGCTGGCTTGAATTTTGCCTAGAAACAGTTCCCTGAGGCTTCCCACTGTTGTAATATGAGTGGGAGGGGCCTATTTTGGCGTTTTTTTGCACAGCAAAAATTACAGACACAGACATCCAGCTTCTTCCTGCATGATCCAGGACTTCTCTGAAGGGCTCAAAAGGCTTCAAAAGTTGTATTGAGGAAGGTAAAAAGCCACAGTAGAGCTGTGGCAGTTGTTGTGACTGTTTAAAAAAACGTTTTTGTCATTTGTTATTCCGTTTTTGGTATTAAGGGGTTAATCATCCATTTGCAAGTGGGTGCAATGCTCTGCTAACTTATTACATACACTGTAAAAATTTCGTTAGTGTAACTGCATTTTTTCACTGTTATTTAAAAATTTGGGAAAATTTGTGTTTCTTAAAGGCGCAGTAACGTTTTTTTATATTGCTTGTAAACTTGTTTTAAAGTGTTTTCCAAGCTTGCTAGTCTCATTGCTAGTCTGTTTAAACATGTCTGACACAGAGGAACCTACTTGTTCATTATGTTTGAAAGCCATGGTGGAGCCCCATAGGAGAATGTGTACTAAATGTATTGATTTCACCTTAAACAGTAAAGATCAGTCTTTATCTATAAAAGAATTATCACCAGAGGGTTCTGTCGAGGGGGAAGTTATGCCGACTAACTCTCCCCACGTGTCAGACCCTTCGCCTCCCGCTCATGGGACGCACGCTAATATGGCGCCAATTACATCAGGGACGCCCATAGCGATTACCTTGCAGGACATGGCTGCAATCATGAATAATACCCTGTCAGAGGTATTATCTAGATTGCCTTAATTATGAGGCAAGCGCGATAGGTCTGGGTTTAGGAGAGATACAGAGCGCGCAAATGCTGCTAGAGCCATGTCTGATACTGCGTCACAGTATGCAGAACATGAGGACGGAGAGCTTCAGTCTGTGGGTGACATCTCTGACTCGGGGAAACCTGATTCAGAGATTTCTAATTTTAAATTTAAGCTTGAGAACCTCCGTGTATTGCTTGGGGAGGTATTAGCTGCTCTGAATGACTGTAACACAGTTGCAATTCCAGAAAAATTGTGTAGGCTGGATAGATACTATGCGGTGCCGGTGTGTACTGACGTTTTTCCTATACCTAAAAGGCTTACAGAAATTATTAGCAAGGAGTAGGATAGACCCGGTGTGCCCTTCTCCCCACCTCCTATATTTAGAAAAATATTTCCAATAGACGCCACTACACGGGACTTATGGCAGACGGTCCCTAAGGTGGAGGGAGCAGTTTCTACTTTAGCAAAGCGTACCACTATCCCGGTTGAGGACAGTTGTGCTTTTTCAGATTCAATGGATAAAAAATTGGAGGGTTACCTTAAGAAAATGTTTATTCAACAAGGTTTTATTTTACAGCCCCTTGCATGCATTGCGCCTGTCACTGCTGCGTCGGCATTCTGGTTTGAGGCCCTGGAAGAGGCCATCCAGACAGCTCCATTGAATGAAATTATTGACAAGCTTAGAACGTTTAAGCTAGCTAACTCATTTGTTTCTGATGCCATTGTTCATTTGACTAAACTAACGGCTAAGAATTCCGGATTCGCCATCCAGGTGCGTAGGGCGCTATGGCTTAAATCCTGGTCAGCTGACGTGACTTCAAAGTCTAAATTACTCAACATTCCTTTCAAGGGGCAGACCTTATTCGGTCCTGGCTTGAAGGAAATTATTGCTGACATTACTGGAGGCAAGGGTCATACCCTTCCTCAGGACAGGGCCAAATCAAAGGCCAAACAGTCTAATTTTCGTGCCTTTCGAAATTTCAAGGCAGGAGCAGCATCAACTTCCTCCGCTTCAAAACAAGAGGGAACTGTTGCTCATTCCAGACAGGCCTGGAAACCTAACCAGTCCTGGAACAAGGGCAAGCAGGCCAGAAAGCCTGCTGCTGCCCCCAAGACAGCATGAAGGAACGGCCCCCTATCCGGAAACGGATCTAGTGGGGGGCAGACTTTCTCTCTTCGCCCAGGCGTGGGCAAGAGATGTTCAGGATCCCTGGGCGTTGGAGATCATATCTCAGGGATATCTTCTGGACTTCAAAGCTTCTCCTCCACAAGGGAGATTTCATCTTTCAAGGTTATCAGCAAACCAGATAAAGAAAGAGGCATTCCTAAGCTGTGTGCAAGACCTCCTAGTAATGGGAGTGATCCATCCAGTTCCGCGGACGGAACAAGGACAGGGATTTTATTCAAATCTGTTTGTGGTTCCCAAGAAAGAGGGAACCTTCAGACCAATCTTGGATCTAAAGATCTTAAACAAATTCCTCAGAGTTCCATCATTCAAAATGGAAACTATTCGGACCATCCTACCCATGATCCAAGAGGGTCAGTACATGACCACAGTGGACTTAAAGGATGCCTACCTTCACATACCGATTCACAAAGATCATCATCAGTTCCTAAGGTTTACCTTTCTAGACAGGCATTACCAATTTGTAGCTCTTCCCTTGACCACTGCCCCGAGAATTTTTACAAAGGTTCTGGGCTCACTTCTGGCGGTTCTAAGTCCGCGAGGCATAGCGGTGGCTCCGTATCTAGACGACATCCTGATACAGGCGTCAAGCTTTCAAATTGCCAAGTCTCATACAGAGATAGTTCTGTCATTTCTGAGGTCGCATGGGTGGAAAGTGAACGTGGAAAAGAGTTCTCTATCACCACTCACAAGAGTCTCCTTCCTAGGGACTCTTATAGATTCTGTAGAGATGAAAATTTACTTGACGGAGTCCAGGTTATCAAGACTTCTAAATGCTTGCCGTGTCCTTCATTCCATTCCACGCCCGTCAGTGGCTCAGTGCATGGAAGTAATCGGCTTAATGGTAGCGGCATCTCAGACCGCTGCAATTATGCATGCTAAGTCAGTCAGATTATTCCCCTTTACTAAATCTGGATCAAGAGACCAGAGATTCTCTTCTCTTGTGGCTTTCTCGGGTCCATCTGTCCAAGGGTATGACCTTTCGCAGGCCAGATTGGACGATTGTAACAGATGCCAGCCTTCTAGGTTGGGGCGCAGTCTGGAACTCCCTGAAGGCTCAGGGATCGTGGACTCAGGAGGAGAAACTCCTTCCAATAAATATTCTGGAGTTAAGAGCAATATTCAATGCTCTTCTAGCTTGGCCTCAGTTAGCAACACTGAGGTTCATCAGATTTCAGTCGGACAACATCACGACTGTGGCTTACATCAACCATCAAGGGGGAACCAGGAGTTCCCTAGCGATGTTAGAAGTCTCAAAGATAATTTGCTGGGCAGAGTCTCACTCTTGCCACCTGTCAGCGATCCACATCCCAGGCGTAGAGAACTGGGAGGCGGATTTTCTAAGTCGTCAGACTTTTCATCCGGGGGAGTGGGAACTCCATCCGGAGGTGTTTGCTCAACTGGTCCATCGTTGGGGCAAACCAGAACTGGATCTCATGGCGTCTCGCCAGAACGCCAAGCTTCCTTGTTACGGGTCCAGGTCCCGGGAGCAACGCTGATAGATGCTCTAGCAGCTCCTTGGTTCTTCAACCTTGCCTATGTGTTTCCACCGTTTCCTCTGCTCCCTCGACTGATTGCCAAAATCAAACAGGAGAGAGCATCAGTGATTCTGATAGCGCCTGCGTGGCCACGCAGGACCTGGTATGCAGACCTAGTGGACATGTCATCTCTTCCACCATGGACTCTGCCTCTGAGGCAGGACCTTCTAATACAAGGTCCTTTCAATCATCCAAATCTAATTTCTCTGAGACTGACTGCATGGAGATTGAACGCTTGATTCTATCAAGGCGTGGCTTCTCCGAGTCAGTCATTGATACCTTAATACAGGCTCGGAAGCCTGTCACCAGAAAAATCTACCATAAGATATGGCGTAAATATCTTTATTGGTGTGAATCCAAGAGTTACTCATGGAGTAAGGTTAGGATTCCTAGGATATTGTCCTTTCTCCAAGAGGGTTTGGACAAAGGCTTATCAGCTAGTTCTTTAAAAGGACAGATCTCTGCTCTGTCTATTCTTTTGCACAAGCGTCTGGCAGAAGTTCCAGACGTCCAGGCATTTTGTCAGGCTTTGGTTAGGATTAAGCCTGTGTTTAAAACTGTTGCTCCCCCGTGGAGCTTAAACTTGGTTCTTAAAGTTCTTCAGGGAGTTCCGTTTGAACCCCTTCATTCCATTGATATTAAACTTTTATCTTGGAAAGTTCTGTTTTTGATGGCTATTTCCTCGGCTCGAAGAGTCTCTGAGTTATCTGCCTTACAATGTGATTCTCCTTATCTGATTTTTCATTCAGACAAGGTAGTTCTGCGTACCAAACCTGGGTTTTTACCTAAGGTGGTTTCTAACAGGAATATCAATCAAGAGATTGTTGTTCCATCATTGTGTCCTAATCCTTCTTCAAAGAAGGAACGTCTTTTGCATAATCTAGACGTAGTCTATGCCTTGAAGTTTTACTTACAGGCTACTAAAGATTTTCGTCAAACATCTGCCCTGTTTGTCGTTTACTCTGGACAGAGGAGAGGTCAAAAAGCTTCGGCAACCTCTCTCTCCTTTTGGCTTCGGAGCATAATACGCTTAGCCTATGAGACTGCTGGACAGCAGCCCCCTGAAAGGATTACAGCTCATTCTACTAGAGCTGTGGCTTCCACCTGGGCCTTTAAAAATGAGGCCTCTGTTGAACAGATTTGCAAGGCTGCGACTTGGTCTTCGCTTCACACCTTTTCAAAATTTTCAAAATTTGATACTTTTGCTTCTTCAGAGGCTGTTTTTGGGAGAAAGGTTCTACAGGCAGTGGTTCCTTCCGTTTAAGTTCCTGCCTTGTCCCTCCCATCATCCGTGTACTTTAGCTTTGGTATTGGTATCCCACAAGTAATGGATGATCCGTGGACTGGATACACTTAACAAGAGAAAACATAATTTATGCTTACCTGATAAATTTATTTCTCTTGTAGTGTATCCAGTCCACGGCCCGCCCTGTCCTTTTAAGGCAGGTCTAAATTTTAATTAAACTACAGTCACCACTGCACCCTATGGTTTCTCCTTTCTCGTCTTGTTTCGGTCGAATGACTGGATATGGCAGTGAGGGGAGGAGCTATATAGCAGCTCTGCTGTGGGTGATCCTCTTGCAACTTCCTTTTGGGAAGGAGAATATCCCACAAGTAATGGATGATCCGTGGACTGGATACACTACAAGAGAAATAAATTTATCAGGTAAGCATAAATTATGTTTTTGTGGAGATTATATGATTATGCGTTAGATAACCCCCTGATCAAATTGGAAGTCGACTCAACCCTAGGGCATTACTTTGAGGAGAATATTTCAGATACCATATCCCCCTCTACAGTATGGGAAGCCCACAAATGTGTGGTGTGGGGTGAGTTCATTAAGTATAAAGCGAGGGAAACTAAAAACAAACAGCAATTTGTAAACTCCTCTCTATCCCAAGTCGGATACTGGGAATCAGAACATAAAAAGGCACCCACCTCCACAGTTATATTAGAATCTCTGACCAAAGTTAGGAGTGACCTGAATAATCATCTCACTAAAGATTACCAACGCAAGGCCTCAATATTACAACAAAAATATTTTGACGTGAATGTCAAGATAGGCTCGTCATTAGCCAAAGCACTAAAATGAAAACAATTTAATACGTATATACACACACTAACGGACGCGGCAGGCCAAATGCAAAAGTACAGCAAGAAAATAACAGACATTCCGACAATACTACGAGAAACTTTACAATATCGGCAATGACAGCACACAAACTGACATACATAGATATTTAGACGATGTGTGCCTACAAACACTGAACCCTGAGGATACCACATCCCTAGACATGACAATCACAAATTACGAAATCAAAACAGCTATTCAAAACATGCCAAACGGCAAAAGTCCAGGGCCAGACGTGCTAGGTATAAAATACTACAAGACGTATATGCACCATATGTTAACACCCCTAGCATCCCTATTCAATTCGTTGTTACAAGAAAGAGGTTTCACAGACCAAATGTTAGAGGCAAATATCACTGTACTTCCCAAGCAGGGAAAGAGCCCAGACAAACCGGAGAATTTCCGCTCCATCTCACTTTTGAATTTGTACATTAAAATATATGCCAAAATATTAGCAACCAGAATTAACAAGTTCTTAATTGATACACCCAGACCAAGTGGGTTTCGTGCCGGAAGGGAAGCTTGAGACAATACGTTGAAAGCATTGCAATTAATATCACATGCTCAACAACATCATATACCCCTAGTCCTTGTCTCGACGGATGCTGAAAAAGCCTTTAACCGAGTACATTGGCTATTCCTAAAATCGGTCCTGCTCAAGATGAAATTTATCGAAACATTCATAGACCAAATTTTCACATTGTATAGAAACCCCACACCGCGAGTCAAGGTGAATGGCCTTCTGTCTGATAGATTCTCTATTAGAAATGGCACAAGGCAAGGATGTCCCCTATCGCCAATTCTCTTTGCTATAACTATAGAAGCTCTGGCACAGAGAGTTCGGGAAGACACACAAATTTCAGGGATACCCACTAAGTCATGCGAACACAAATTGGTGCTATATGCGGATGATATCCTGCTAACACTGACCAATATCGACATCTCTCTGACCAAAACCCTGACCGTCTTCAGAGAGTACGGACAGCTCTCCAATTTTCACCTTAATGTAACCAAATCGGATTTAATAAACATTACATATAACTCAGAAGACTTGAAGGGACACTGAACCCAAATTTTTTTCTTTTGTGATTCATATAGAGCATGCAATTTTTTTCTAATTTACTCCTATTATCAAATGTTCTTCATTCTCTTGCAAGAATGTATGCTTAGATGCCGGCCCATTTTTGGTTAACAACCTGGGTTGTTCTTGCTGATTGGTGGATAAATTCATCCACCAATAAAAAAAGCTCTGTCCAGAGTTCTGAACCAAAAAAAAGCTTAGATGCCTTCTTTTTCAAATAAAGATAGCAAGAGAACGAAGAAAATATGATAATAGGAGTAAATTAGAAAGTTGCTTAAAATTGCATGATTTATCTGAATCACAAAAGAAAAAAATTGGGTTCAGTGTCCCTTTAAACATGACATTGCTGGCCTGCCCCTTGAGATTGCAAACAACTAAAATGAAATACCTTGAAATATACCTCTCCCCGGACCCCCAGGTTACATTCCAAGCTAATTATAAAACCCTAGAACATATAACGTACAAACTTTTACTAACGGATGACTCACATTCTCTCCCTTCATTTACAAAAGCATGGGCGAAGGAACTACAAACTGAGTTAAACGAACCAAGATTGGCAGACAGCTTTCCAAACCACAAAAACAGCTTTAATACCTTACCCCTAGTAGATTACAACGTATTTACAAACAAGCCTCGGGTAAATGTTAGAGGGATTGCGGGGGAGACGGAACACCAACCCACATTTGGTGGAACTACCCTAAACTAGACACATATTGGGTGGGGATCCTCGACCACATAAAATATACAATAGCAGCTTTGCTGCTGATCATGCTGAACAGTGCTAAAATGCTAATTCCAAAGCACTGGAAGTCACTTGTAGCTCCAACAGTGGAGGAATGGAAACGGCAAGTAGACACTTTGATCCATTTAGAGCGTTATCATCACATCCAACAAGGGTCAATAGACATACACAAACTCATGTTTAGAGCAGTGGACTAAATGTAAACATTGCCCAGAGTAGGATGCACCAGCTAGCAACACAAAAACAGCAAACTAGTAGATAGCTTATGGTCTACATCAGGCTGAGAGGCCCATTCCATCTTGGTATATTACTTTGAAGGAGTATTGAGAACCATGTATGTAACTTTTTGTTATTTATGATTTTATAATTATTGTGTACAATACCGTACGAGTCGCAGAGTTCGTCCAGAAGCTGACAATTGGCATCATATCGGGACGTTTTATATATGGACATTTCACAACTATTGTATAGAGCTGTATAAGGTGCTGACTACCGGCAGTTAATTGTAACTGGAATTATATGATATGACGAAAATAATGGTATCTTAAGAAAGTCCATTTAATGGCGAAAAAAACGTTATATAATATGTGTGGGTACAGTAAATTAGTAAGAGGAAAATTACAGCTAAACACAAACACAACAGAAATGTAAAAATAGCCCTTGTCCCTAACGGTAAGAACATTGAAAAGAGTCTGGTCACTAAGGGGTTAAAAAAGGAGTCTTATCTCTGTTTCTAGACAAACAATGTTACAGCAGTAGCTTATGTCAATCATCAAGGGTGAACTCACATTTCCCTGGCTATGATGGAAGTGTCACAAATTCTCTCTTGGGCTGAAGTCAATTCATGCCTAATAACTGCGATTCACATCCGAGGAGTGAACAATTGGGAGGCAGACTTTCTCAGTGTTCCATCTCTACATCCAGGGGGAGTGGTCTCTCCATCAGGATGTGGTCTATCTGATTGTGGATCTATGGGGCTTACCAGAAATAGATATGATGGCCTCTTGTTTGAAGAGCAAGATTCCCAGGTACTTTGCAAGGTCCAAGGATCCTCAGGCAGAAGTAATGGATGTGCTAGTAGTTTTCTTCCTCTGCTTCTACTTTCCAGTGTAATTTCCAAGATAAAATTGGAAGTCAATTGTAATCCTAATTGCCCCAGCATGGCCTCACAGGATCTGGTACGATTGTCCAGTTGCCCGCCTTGACCTTTTCCTCTAAGGTCAGACATATCTCAATTTCCTTTTTTACATCTAGATCTAAGTTTCTAAACATGATGGCATGGAAATTGAACACTTAGTTCTGAGTCATAGAGGATTCCCAGATTCTGTAATTAACACTCTGATTCAAGCTTGTAATTTTCTAGCAAAATTTCACAAAGATTGGAAAACTTTTATTTATTGGTGTATTGGCCATCATTTTTCCTGGCATTCTTTTAGATTTATCATTTTTTTGCCGGATGGTTTAGATAAGGGTTTATCTTTCAGTTCTCTCTCATTTCTGCTCTTTCTGTATTATGTCACAGGAAGATTGCTAATCTTCTTTATATTCATTGTTTCGTTCAGGCTTTAGTTTGAATTAAAACTGTTATTAAGCCTATTTCTCCACTTTGGAGTCTTAACCTCGTGTTAAGGTTTTGCAGGCTCCTCCTTTTGTGCCTATGCATTAATTGGACATTAAACTACTTTCATGGAAAGTGTTGTTTCTTTTGGCCATCTTGTCTGCTAGAAGAGTTTCTGAATTGTCTGCTCTCTCTTGTGAATCTCCTTATGATATTCCTTTGGGATAAGGCTGTTTTCTTTCATGTAATTAACAAGAGTCCATGAGCTAGTGACGTATGGGATATACATTCCTACCAGGAGGGGCAAAGTTTCCCAAACCTTAAAATGCCTATAAATACACCCCTCACCACACCCACAAATCAGTTTTACAAACTTTGCCTCCAAGGGAGGTGGTGAAGTAAGTTTGTGCTAGATTCTACGTTGATATGCGCTCCGCAGCAAGTTGGAGCCCGGTTTTCCTCTCAGCGTGCAGTGAATGTCAGAGGGATGTGAGGAGAGTATTGCCTATTGAATGCAGTGATCTCCTTCTACGGGGTCTATTTCATAAGGTTCTCTGTTATCGGTCGTAGAGATTCATCTCTTACCTCCCTTTTCAGATCGACGATATACTCTTATATTTACCATTTCCTCTACTGATTCTCGTTTCAGTACTGGTTTGGCTTTCTACAAACATGTAGATGAGTGTCCTGGGGTAAGTAAGTCTTATTTTCTGTGACACTCTAAGCTATGGTTGGGCACTTTATTTATAAAGTTCTAAATATATGTATTCAAACATTTATTTGCCTTGACTCAGAATGTTCAACTTTCCTTATTTCCAGACAGTCAGTTTCATATTTGGGATTATGCTTTAAATTATCATATTTTTTCTTACCTCAAAAATTTGACTTTTTTCCCTGTGGGCTGTTAGGCTCGCGGGGGCTGAAAATGCTTCATTTTATTGTGTCATTCTTGGCGCGGACTTTTTTGGCGCAAAAATTCTTTTCCGTTTCCGGCGTCATACGTGTCGCCGGAAGTTGCGTCATTTTTGACGTTATTTTGCGCCAAAAATGTTGGCGTTCCGGATGTGGCGTCATTTTTGGCGCCAAAAGCATTTAGGCGCCAAATAATGTGGGCGTCTTATTTGGCGCCAAAAAATATGGGCGTCGCTTTTGTCTCCACATTATTTCAGTCTCATTTTTCATTTGCTTCTGGTTGCTAGAAGCTTGATGTTTGGCATTTTTTTCCCATTCCTGAAACTGTCTTATAAGGAATTTGATCTATTTTGCTTTATATGTTGTTTTTTCTCTTACATATTGCAAGATGTCTCACGTTGCATCTGAGCCAGAAGATACTACAGGAAAACCACTGCCTGCTGGATCTACCAAAGCTAAGTGTATCTGCTGTAAACTTTTGGTAGCTATTCCTCCAGCTGTTGTTTGTAATAATTGTCATGACAAACTTGTTAAAGCAGATAATATTTCCTTTAGTGATGTACCATTGCCTGTTGCAGTTCCCTCAACATCTAAGGTGCAGAATGTTCCTGATAACATAAGAGATTTTGTTTCTGAATCCATAAAGAAGGCTTTGTCTGTTATTTCTCCTTCTAGTAAACGTAAAAAGTCTTTTAAATCTTCTCTCTCTACAGATGAATTTTTAAATGAACACCATCATTCTGATTCTTTGGACTCTTCTGGTTCAGAGGATTCTGTCTCAGAGATTGATGCTGATAAATCTTCATATTTATTTAAGATGGAATTTATTCGCTCTTTACTTAAAGAAGTACTAATTGCTTTAGAAATAGAGGATTCTAGTCCTCTTGATACTAATTCTATACGTTTGGATAAGGTTTTTAAAGCTCCTGCGGTTATTCCAGAAGTCTTTCCTGTTCCTAATGCTATTTCTGCAGTAATTGCTAAGGAATGGGATAAATTGGGTAATTCATTTACTCCTTCTAAACGTTTTAAGCAATTATATCCTGTTCCGCCTGACAGGTTAGAATTTTGGGACAAAATCCCTAAAGTTGATGGGGCTATTTCTACCCTTGCTAAACGTACTACCATTCCTACGTCAGATGGTACCTCGTTCAAAGATCCTTTAGATAGAAAAATTGAATCTTTTCTAAGAAAAGCTTATCTATGTTCAGGTAATCTTCTTAGATCTGCTATATCATTGGCTGATGTTGCTGCAGCTTCAACTTTTTGGTTGGAAACTCTAGCGCAACAAGTATCAAATCGTGATTCTCATGATATTATTATTCTTCTCCAGCATGCTAATAATTTCATCTGTGATGCCATTTTTGATATTATTAGAGTTGATGTTAGATTTATGTCTCTGGCTATCTTAGCCAGAAGAGCTTTATGGCTTAAGACTTGGAATGCTGATATGGCTTCTAAATCAACTCTACTTTCCATTTCTTTCCAGGGAAACAAATTATTTGGTTCTCAGTTGGATTCTATTATTTCAACTGTTACTGGTGGGAAAGGAACTTTTTTACCACAGGATAAAAAGTCTAAAGGTAAAAACAGGGCTAACAATCGTTTTCGTTCCTTTCGTTTCAACAAAGAACAAAAGCCTGATCCTTCGTCCTCAGGAGCAGTTTCAGTTTGGAAACCATCTCCAGTCTGGAATAAATCCAAGCCTGCTAGAAAGGCAAAGCCTGCTTCTAAGTTCACATGAAGGTACGGCCCTCATTCCAGTTCAGCTGGTAGGGGGCAGGTTACGTTTTTTCAAAGAAATTTTGGATCAATTCTGTTCACAATCTTTGGATTCAGAACATTGTTTCAGAAGGGTACAGAATTGGTTTCAAGATGAGACCTCCTGCAAAGAGATTTTTTCTTTCCCATGTCCCAGTAAATCCAGTGAAAGCTCAAGCTTTTCTGAATTGTGTTTCAGATCTAGAGTTGGCTGGAGTAATTATGCCAGTTCCAGTTCCGGAACAGGGGATGGGGTTTTATTCAAATCTCTTCATTGTACCAAAGAAGGAGAATTCCTTCAGACCAGTTCTGGATCTAAAATTATTGAATCGTTATGTAAGGATACCAACGTTCAAGATGGTAACTGTAAGGACTATATTGCCTTTTGTTCAGCAAGGGAATTATATGTCCACAATAGATTTACAGGATGCATATCTGCATATTCCAATTCATCCAGATCATTATCAGTTCCTGAGATTCTCTTTTCTAGACGAGCATTACCAATTTGTGGCTCTACCGTTTGGCCTTGCTACAGCTCCAAGAATTTTCACAAAGATTCTCGGTGCCCTTCTGTCTGTAATCAGAGAACAGGGTATTGTGGTATTTCCTTATTTGGACGATATCTTGGTACTTGCTCCGTCTTTACATTTAGCAGAGTCTCATACGAATCGATTTGTGTTGTTTCTTCAAGATCATGGTTGGAGGATCAATTTACCAAAAAGTTCTTTGATTCCTCAAACAAGGGTAACCTTTCTGGGTTTCCAGATAGATTCAGTGTCCATGACTTTGTCTTTAACAGACAAGAGACGTCTAAAATTGATTACAGCCTGTCGAAACCTTCAGTCTCAATCATTCCCTTCGGTAGCCTTATGCATGGAAATTCTAGGTCTTATGACTGCTGCATCGGACGCGATCCCCTTTGCTCGTTTTCACATGCGACCTCTTCAGCTCTGTATGCTGAACCAATGGTGCAGGGATTACACGAAGATATATCAATTAATATCTTTAAAACCGATTGTTCGGCACTCTCTAACGTGGTGGACAGATCACCATCGTTTAATTCAGGGGGCTTCTTTTGTTCTTCCGACCTGGACTGTAATTTCAACAGATGCAAGTCTCACAGGTTGGGGAGCTGTGTGGGGATCTCTGACGGCACAAGGAGTTTGGGAATCTCAGGAGGTGAGATTACCGATCAATATCTTGGAACTCCGTGCAGTTTTCAGAGCTCTTCAGTTTTGGCCTCTTCTGAAGAGAGAATCGTTCATTTATTTTCAGACAGACAATGTCACAACTGTGGCATACATCAATCATCAAGGAGGGACTCACAGTCCTCTGGCTATGAAAGAAGTATCTCGAATTTTGGTTTGGGCGGAATCCAGCTCCTGTCTAATCTCTGCGGTTCATATCCCAGGTGTAGACAATTGGGAAGCGGATTATCTCAGTCGCCAAACGTTGCATCCGGGCGAATGGTCTCTTCACCCAGAGGTATTTCTTCAGATTGTTCAATTGTGGGGGCTTCCAGAGATAGATCTGATGGCCTCTCATCTAAACAAGAAACTTCCCAGGTATCTGTCCAGATCCCGGGATCCTCAGGCGGAGGCAGTGGATGCATTATCACTTCCTTGGAAGTATCATCCTGCCTATATCTTTCCGCCTCTAGTTCTTCTTCCAAGAGTAATCTCCAAGATTCTGAGGGAATGCTCGTTTGTTCTGCTAATAGCTCCGGCATGGCCTCACAGGTTTTGGTATGCGGATCTTGTCCGGATGGCATCTTGCCAGCCATGGACTCTTCCGTTAAGACCAGACCTTCTGTTACAAGGTCCTTTTTTTCCATCCGGATCTGAAATCCTTAAATTTAAAGGTATGGAGATTGAACGCTTGATTCTTGGTCATAGAGGTTTCTCTGACTCCGTGATTAATACTATGTTACAGGCTCGTAAATCTGTATCTCGAGAGATATATTATAGAGTCTGGAAGACTTATATTTCTTGGTGTCTTTCTCATCATTTTTCTTGGCATTCTTTTAGAATACCGAGAATTTTACAGTTTCTTCAGGATGGTTTAGATAAGGGTTTGTCCGCAAGTTCTTTGAAAGGACAAATCTCCGCTCTTTCTGTTCTTTTTCACAGAAAGATTGCTATTCTTCCTGATATTCATTGTTTTGTACAAGCTTTGGTTCGTATAAAACCTGTCATTAAGTCAATTTCTCCTCCTTGGAGTTTGAATTTGGTTCTGGGAGCTCTTCAAGCTCCTCCGTTTGAACCTATGCATTCATTGGACATTAAATTACTTTCTTGGAAAGTTTTGTTCCTTTTGGCCATCTCTTCTGCTAGAAGAGTTTCTGAATTATCTGCTCTTTCGTGTGAGTCTCCTTTTCTGATTTTTCATCAGGATAAGGCGGTGTTGCGAACTTCTTTTGAATTTTTACCTAAAGTTGTGAATTCCAACAACATTAGTAGAGAAATTGTGGTTCCTTCATTATGTCCTAATCCTAAGAATTCTAAGGAGAAATCATTGCATTCTTTGGATGTTGTTAGAGCTTTGAAATATTATGTTGAAGCTACGAAATCTTTCCGTAAGACTTCTAGTCTATTTGTTATCTTTTCCGGTTCTAGGAAAGGCCAGAAAGCTTCTGCCATTTCTTTGGCATCTTGGTTGAAATCTTTAATTCATCTTGCCTATGTTGAGTCGGGTAAAATTCCGCCTCAAAGAATTACAGCTCATTCTACTAGGTCAGTATCTACTTCCTGGGCGTTTAGGAATGAAGCTTCGGTTGACCAGATCTGCAAAGCAGCAACTTGGTCCTCTTTGCATACTTTTACTAAATTCTACCATTTTGATGTATTTTCTTCTTCTGAAGCAGTTTTTGGTAGAAAAGTTCTTCAGGCAGCGGTTTCAGTTTGAATCTTCTGCTTATGTTTTTTGTTAAACTTTATTTTGGGTGTGGATTATTTTCAGCAGGAATTGGCTGTCTTTATTTTATCCCTCCCTCTCTAGTGACTCTTGTGTGGAAAGATCCACATCTTGGGTAGTCATTATCCCATACGTCACTAGCTCATGGACTCTTGTTAATTACATGAAAGAAAACATAATTTATGTAAGAACTTACCTGATAAATTCATTTCTTTCATATTAACAAGAGTCCATGAGGCCCACCCTTTTTTGTGGTGGTTATGATTTTTTTGTATAAAGCACAATTATTCCAATTCCTTATTTTATATGCTTCGCACTTTTTTTCTTATCACCCCACTTCTTGGCTATTCGTTAAACTGATTTGTGGGTGTGGTGAGGGGTGTATTTATAGGCATTTTAAGGTTTGGGAAACTTTGCCCCTCCTGGTAGGAATGTATATCCCATACGTCACTAGCTCATGGACTCTTGTTAATATGAAAGAAATGAATTTATCAGGTAAGTTCTTACATAAATTATGTTTTACGGACTACTGTATATTTTAATTTTTTTTTACCTAAAGTTGTTTCCTCACACAACATTATGGAGATTGTTCCCTCCTTGTGTCCTGATCCAAAAAATGCTTCTGAAAGATTTTTTGGATGTTGTTAGAGCATTGAAATATTATGTTAATGCTACTAAAGATTTGAGTCAAACTTGTAGTCTGTTTGTTCTTTTTTTCTGGCCCTATCAAAGTTCAGAAGGCCTATATTTCTTTAGCCTCTTGGTTGAAACTTTTGATTCACAAAGCTTATTTGGAGGCGGGTCAGCCTCCGCCACAGAGAATTACAGCTCATTTTACTATCAATTGCCACGTCTATGGGCTTTCAAGAATGAGGCTTCAGTTGATCAAATTTGCAAAGCAGCTACTTGGTCTAATTTGCATACCTTTTACTAAATTTTACAATTTTTGTTTTTTTTCCTCTGAAGCAGCCTTTGGTAGAAAGGGCCTTCAGGCAGTTGTCTTAGTTTGATGATTGTGCATGTCTTTTTGAGTTTTTGTTATAAGAGAGATACTTTCTTTTGGGTTATGGATTTAATTTCTCAGCAAAAAAATAGCAGTTTTTTTCAATCCCTCATTTTATAGTTACTCATGGACTTCCACAGCTTGGGTATTATTTCCCATATGTAACGGATCGTGGACTCTCGCCACCATGAAAGAAATTAATTGATCAGCTAAGCATAATTAATGTTTTCCTGATAAGGCTATGCAGGGCAATCTATAATCTCCGGTTTAAATGCGATGAGTATTAGTGTGCACTGAATCTTGCATTGTGATGCTTGGAGACCTATAACTGTTTTTGTTTTACCAACGTTCTCAAGTGTAGACTAATTTAGGAAAATGGTGTGTGTGATGCGCTAGGCTGTACCCACCTTGCCTTTCTACAATTACCGTCTCCTTCCTAGACAGTATATAATAGATAAGTTAGAGAATGTGTATGGCGTAGAGGCGCTTACAGCTGTGGGTAAATGTTCTAGTTGTTTTCGTATCCTTTTTTAAAAAATATTTTTGTTACACTGTGAGGGTTATTCAAGTTTAGTTACAAACTATAGGACAGTAAATTATATCGTTCAAATTCTATAAAAATAATCTCTTCCTGACAAAGTAGGTATTCATATAAAATAATTTATTATAACACACAATATATTATAAAACAATATAATAGTTAATTAACACTTCACATTCATACTCTCATTCATAAAACAATATATCTAAAATCGGCTATATCCAATGCTCTGTGCTACTATTCAAATTATGGTGTGCCTAGTATAAAATGTAGCAATATGTCAAAACATAAAAATATATAAGGAAAGTCCCAATATTAACTCCAAATTTCGCTGTTTAAGCGTTTGGCAAAAAATGGCTTATCTGACCGTGGTTTTAAATGTATATATCCTTTAGTCTTTAATGCTTAAAACCATTTCTTTTCGATATTCAGGTCACAGTCTTTAATCTGGTAAACCAGCTATCAGCACACGGATAAAAAGTTCAATTGTTGTTTATTGCACTAGGTTGTACAGACGTTACCTTCAACTAGATTATGTCAATCCCCAAAGGCTTTCTTACCGCCTTGGTTAAATCTTCTGCCTGCTGCTCTTACTCGCAGGTCTCAACAGATGCAGCTTTACACTCACCGGGATTCTTCACGCTGTTAGCTTTAGCGTCTGACGTCACCGGTTACCCTCAGCTGTGGAGTCTTGAATTCCGATATACTTGCGCAAGTATTGTTTCCTCTGATAGCCCTCCACACTTCCACTCTGCTCTTAGTACTCCGTATGCAGAGATCACTCGGGCTCAAAACTTAATCCTCCTTCTGTTATGTAAATCAGATGTGCAGTTTAAATCCGTGCAGATTACACCAAGTGTTCAGTATTTCTACGCGTTTCACCCCACTTTTACCAGGGCTTTCTCAAGATACATCGATGATATTGTTATTATATGGAATGGTAGTGAAGAGTCCCTTAAGGACACTTTTGGTTTAATGAATAATAATGATAGGGGTTTGTCATTCACTTATCAAATCAGTCGAGAGAATATATCATTTTTAGATTTGGAGATAATGGCAGATAAGAACAAATTAGTTACCAAAACATATTTTAAACCCACAGATGCAAACAACTACATACATGCCACCAGCTGCCACTATTCTAAATGGAAGAGCAACATACCTGTAGGCCAAAGCCTTAGAATAAGGAAGAATTGTACGGAGCTAAAAGATTTTGAAGAACAAATAAAAACTGTGGAAAACAAATTTAAAGATAGAGGCTACAATGAGGATAATATAAAAAAAAAAGCAATAGTAAGAGCAAGGAATACAGATAGGGCCTCACTCTTGAACTATAAAGTAAAAAACCAACAAACAGAGGATTTCAACATACCTTTTGTTACAGAATATAGCGATAATCACAACATAATTAGGAAAATTTTACGCAAACACTGGCACATAGTAAAAAATTACCCCATTTTAGGGGATAAACTACCACCCTACCCCAAAATAGTATATAAAAAAACCAGAAATTTGAAAACACTACTGGCACCGAGTGAGTTCAAAAGAAATAAAGGAGGTCCTAATAAAGATAAAGATCTATGGGGGAAAGAAGTAAGGGGATTTTTCCCTTGCGTAACGTGTAGATCATGTAAATATAGCTCAAAAAAGAAAATTCTAAAAGTCCCAAGGATGAATATAGATTTTGAAATAAAGGATACTATTAGGTGCAATAGCAAGGGGGTGATTTATGCGATACAATGTTCTTGTTATATGATCTATGTAGGAGAAACTACCAGGATGTTGAGGGATAGAATGAGGGAACATCTGTGGAATATTGAAAAAGGGAAGCTAGAAACCCACCTCTACCAACATTTTAGAGAAGTCCACCATAATAATCTTAAAGACTTTAAATTTTGGGGTCTATGTAAAGTAAAGGGAGACTGGAGAGGGGGAGACTATGAAAATAAACTCCTAAGAAAAGAAGCAGAAATGATTTACAATTTTAATTCACTGTACCCCCATGGACTTAATTCTGAAATAGAAATTACACCTTTTTTATGAAATAAGGAAGATTAATGCTAATAGTTAACCTTAGAAATAATACAATAGATAGGACCATGTAATTTTTTAAGTCGTTTTCTTAAGTCTTTTTTTAAAAAAGTTTTGAAATGACCAGATCAGGAAGCCATGTAGAAGATTAGATACAATTGGGTGATGCAATATTGAAAGTGCAATAATAGTAGTATATACAGTTCAGTCTAATAGTGTTATATTTGATAAATTTACATATATTTTATACACCTCCTTTATGAAGAGTATACTTCAATAGGATTTATGTTATCCCATTGATAGAGATTAGTTATAGTATGGGTATTAAATTCGCGAGCACTGGTATAGGAGGAATTCATATATATATATATATATATATATATATATATATATATATATATATATATATATATATATATATATATATATATATATATATATATATATACAATAGATTATAATATATTTTTAAAATTGATTTTGTTTTTAGAATTGATCGAGTTTTAAAGCATTAACTGTAATTTTAAGTTTAATTGTATTATTGTATTTTAGGCTATTTTTAAAGATTTAATATATGATTTAGTTTAATGGATGTGAGATGATACACATAGTCTTTAAGAAAAAAGTAATATATAAGATTGTAGGCCTACAACTTAATTAGTATGTATACTTTTTTAGTGTTTTAGCTAAAGAAGAAAGGAATAATTATAATATCACATATGTTTTAAAAAAAACTCCAGAGAAATAAGTGTGGCATTAAATGGCGAAAAAGACCCATAAGGTTCCCACAAAATAGAACCTGGGGAAAGGAAGTTAATTATCTCCAGATTTGCACCGGATCTGAAAACAGGTATTTAAGGAGCAGGTGTGAGTGTAAACAGTATCTTGAGAAAGCCCTGGTAAACGTGGGGTGAAACGCGTAGAAATACTGAACACTTGGTGTAATCTGCACGGATTTAAACTGCACATCTGATTTACATAACAGAAGGAGGATTAAGTTTTGAGCCCGAGTGATCTCTGCATACGGAGTACTAAGAGCAGAGTGGAAGTGTGGAGGGCTATCAGAGGAAACAATACTTGCGCAAGTATATCGGAATTCAAGACTCCACAGCTGAGGGTAACCGGTGACGTCAGACGCTAAAGCTAACAGCGTGAAGAATCCCGGTGAGTGTAAAGCTGCATCTGTTGAGACCTGCGAGTAAGAGCAGCAGGCAGAAGATTTAACCAAGGCGGTAAGAAAGCCTTTGGGGATTGACATAATCTAGTTGAAGGTAACGTCTGTACAACCTAGTACAATAAACAACAATTGAACTTTTTATCCGTGTGCTGATAGCTGGTTTACCAGATTAAAGACTGTGACCTGAATATCGAAAAGAAATGGTTTTAAGCATTAAAGACTAAAGGATATATACATTTAAAACCATGGTCAGATAAGCCATTTTTTGCCAAACGCTTAAACAGCGAAATTTGGAGTTAATATTGGGACTTTCCTTATATATTTTGATGTTTTGACATATTGCTACATTTTATACTAGGCACACCATAATTTGAATAGTAGCACAGAGCATTGGATATAGCCGATTTTAGATATATTGTTTTATGAATGAGAGTATGAATGTGAAGTGTTAATTAACTATTATATTGTTTTATAATATATTGTGTGTTATAATAAATTATTTTATATAAATACCTACTTTGTCAGGAAGAGATTATTTTTATAGAATTTGAACGATATAATTTACTGTCCTATAGTTTGTAACTAAACTTGAATAACCCTCACAGTGTAACAAAAATATTTTTAAAAAAGGATACGAAAACAACTAGAACATTTACCCACAGCTGTAAGCGCCTCTACGCCATACACATTCTCTAACTTACCAAGTGTAGACTAATGAAACACAATGTGAAGCATGTTGTGATCATGTATACCTTTCAATATTTGTAATGCAAAATCTTTGTTTTCCAGTTCTGAACTGTTTCAATCATTTATTATGGAGCAGTCAAGGATTGATTTACAGATTTAAATTTGTTAAAGCATAGATATATACAGATTTAGTTTTTTATCAATTTAATTTACATCAGTGTATAATTCTCAGGTTTTGGAGTATTGTATCCTTACTGTTAGACGTTACTACAGCCGGTACTATTGTATGTTGCTGTGAAATGGTATACCCTCACTTGTGAGAGGATACTACAGTATTTTGTTTTTCTTATGTTGTACTAATGCTGTTTATTGCTGTGCAATAGTATATTTTTGTTGTCAGTGGATACTACTGTATTTTTCATATCTTGTAATACTGCTATTTATTGCAATGCAATATTATATTTCCTAGTGAGTGGATACTACTGTATTTTCCATATTTGTACTACTGTACTGCTATTTATTGCTGTGTAATAGTATACTTTATGTGTGACTAGATACTGCAGTATTTTCCATACCTTGTATTACTGTTATTTTTTTGCCTTGCAATATTATACTTATTTGTGGACACTACATTATTTTCCATATTTGTACTACTGTATTACTACTTTATATTACTGTGCAATAGTCTACTTTAACATGGGAGTGGATACTGCAGTATTTTCCATACCTTGTATTACTGTTATTTTTTGCCTTGCAATATTATACTTGTTTGTGGATACTACCGTATTTTTCTCATTTGTACTAATGCTATTTATTGCTGTGCAATAGTTTGTGTGAGTGGATACCTTGTATTACTGTTATTTTTTGCCTTGCAATATTATACTTGTGAGTGGATGTTACAGTATGTTCTATACTTTTACGTACTATTGTACTACTACTATTTATAGCTGTGCGATAGTATACTTTACTTGTGAGTGGATACTACAGTATTTTCCATACCTTGTATCCTGTTTATTGCCGAGCAATATTATACTTGTGAGTGGATACTACAGTATTTTCTATATTTGTACTACTGTACTAATACTATTTATTAATGTGCAATCGTCTATTTTATGTGAGTGGATACTACAGTATTTGCCATTTCTTGTATTACAGTTGTTTATTGCAATGCAATATTGTACTTTACTTGTATCTGGTATTGCTGTTATTATTTCCATGCAATAGTTTATTTGTGTGTGGATACTTCAGCATCCATATTTCCATCTAAAGGGGAGGAGAGTCCACAGCTTCATTCATTACTATTGGGAATTAAGAACCTAGCCACCAGGAGGAGGCAAAGACACCCCAGCCAAAGGCTTAAATACCTCCCCCACTTCCCTCATCCCCCAGTCATTCTTTGCCTTTTGTCACAGGAGGATGGCAGAGGAGTGCCGGAGTTTCGGAGTAGTCTCTTATGGAGGGTAGTGCTCTTTGCAGTGGGACTGGAGTTTTAAGTAGTCCTGTCAGTCTCTTAGTGAGAGCCTAGGCGAAAGAGTCCGGAGATGCAGGGAGAGTCATTCTGTGAAACCATCCCGACTCATATTAACAGCTCCATAATCAATTGGCGTAGACGAGTTTCGTTGCCTGCTTTCTTCACTCAAGTCCATGTCAGGAGCGAGGCTACTAACCTGTCGCACTTGAAGGGCCGTGTTTCTGTTCCACAGCGTAGATTCTGGTAAGATTGTTTCATTTTTTTATTAATAATGATAACATAGATGACAGGGTCACAGTGTGGCGCCTTTTTAGCTTTACAGAATCAAGGGTTAATATTCCTGGAAGGGGATTATTGAACAGGGGGGGGGTTATAAATGATATTGTTTATTGTGTCATTGCTGTGTTAAGTGTGAGATGAGGCTCTGGCAATGTGTGGAAATTTCAGGTTATTTGCGGAAACTTTGCACGGCCATTATTTGGTGTGTTTTTCCCTAGTGCAGGGGCGGTCCTTCCTGTTGATCTGTGACGCAGGAGACGTAGCGGTTTCTGTAGTCTAGGTCCTAGGAGGTGGTGAGTGCCCGGCCATTGGTGGTATAAAGGTGCCTTTTTAATAAATAAAAGTAGTCTAACCAAACGCGCAAGCGATGGAGGACTCTGACGCGTTGGAAGGCTCCCCTTCCTTAATAAAGTCTCATTGTTTATTGTGAGGAGGTTCTGGTTGATCAGCCTGCTCAACTATGTTCCACATGCTTTGATAAAGTTACAACATCTAAATGTAAACGGATGTCTAGTACTACTAAGCCATCCACCTCTGAGGGTTCTTCGTCCCGGGAGGTGCGTTCCCTACATTCATCTCCGATTGCACATGCAGCGCCCCGGGGTCTAACCGTTACTCCTTCGGGAGAGATTCGTTGGCTGTCAGACTTTGCGGACCAACTAGAATCGGCGATTTCGAAAGTGATCCATGCCTTACCACGTTTTGCTAAGTGCATGCGTAGGGTTTATCATAGCGGCCCGGCCCAGGGTTTGTCCTCGCCTATGGAAGATCCAGAGGCTCTATACGATGACAAGGCCCACTCCGACTCTTCAGAGGAGAGGCCCCTTCTGGGTCGGAGTCCGTGTCATCTAAACCTCCGGCGGTGGAGGAGCCTGGTTATAGGTTTAGGATGGAGAATTTGCGCTTTCTGCTACGGCAGGTGCTTGCTACTCTGGAGGTTCCGGAAACTAAGATACCGGAGGAACCTGCGATTCCTAAGCTTGACAAGGTATACGAGGACAGGGTAGTATCTCAGTCTTTCCCGGTTCTCGTTAAGATGGCTAATATTATTAAGAACGAATGGGAGCGATAAGGTTCTTCCTTTTCCCCTTCTTCTTCCTTTAAAAAATGGTTCCCCATTCCGGACTCTCAGCTTGAGCTGTGGGGGACCATCCCTAAGGTGGATGGGCTATCTCTACATTCGCGAAGCAGACGACTATTCCCCTCGAGGATAGTTTGTCGTTTAAAGAGCCCTTGGATAAAAAGCTGAAAAACATGTTGAGAAAGATGTTTCAGCACACAGGGTTTGTTTTTCAGCCAGCAGCGGCCGTTGTGGCGGTCGCTGGAGCTACAACATATTAGTGTGAATCCATGTGTGAAATAGTTGAGGGGGAGACCTCTATCGACGAGATGCAGGAGTAGATTAAGGCGCTGAAAGTCGCCAATTCTTTAATCTGTGATGCCAATATGCAAATTATTTGCCTGAATGCTAAGGTGTCAGGTTTTTCTGTTTTAACGCGCAGGGCTCTGTGGCTAAAATCTTGGTCTGCGGACATGACCTCTAAATTGAGGCTGTTGTCCCTGCCTTTTCAAGGAAAGATCCTGTTCGGTCCAGGATTGGATTCGATCATATCCACGGTAATGGGTGGCAAGGGAGCTTTCCTACTTCAGGATCAGAAGGCTAAGCCTAAGGGATCTACTTTTCGTCCCTTTCGTGCGGACAAGGCCCAGCGCCAGCGGACCAGTCCAAGGTATCTTGAAAGCCGGCTCAATCTTGGAAGTCTAAGCAGAGCAAGAAGCCCGCCGAGACAAAATCGGCAGGAAGGGGCGGCCCCCGACCGGTCTCCGGATCACGTAGGGGCAGATTATCTCTATCTCTATTCTCAGACGCATGGTTGCAGGACGTTCAGGACCCTTGGGTTCTAGAAGCGGTCTCCCAGGGTTACAGGATAGGGTTCAGATCCCATCGGCCCAGGTGCAGATTCCTCCTGTCAAACCTGTCTTCAAGACCAGAAAAGAGAGAGGCCTTTCTAGAGTGTGTGAGGGTTCTCTCCTCTCTCAGCATTTTCGTACCAGTACCCCAAGCAGAAAGGGGTCTAGGGTACTATTTAAACTGAACCTAAATTTTTTTCTTTCGTGATTCAGATAGAGCATGCAATTTTAAACAACTTTCTAATTTACTCCTATTATCAAATTTTCTTCATTATCTTGGTATGTTTATTTGAAAAGCAAGAATTTCAGTTTAGGTACCGGACCATTTTTGATGAACAAACTGGGTTGTCCTTGCTGATTGGACAGCACCAATATATAAGTGTTGTCCATGGTTCTGAACAAACAATTTGCTGGCTCCTTTGCTTAGATGCCTTCTTTTCTTTCATGTAATTAGCAAGAGTCTATGAGCTAGTGACGTATGGGATATACATTCCTACCAGGAGGGGCAAAGTTTCCCAAACCTCAAAATGCCTATAAATACACCCCTCACCACACCCACAATTCAGTTTTACAAACTTTGCCTCCGATGGAGGTGGTGAAGTAAGTTTGTGCTAGATTCTACGTTGATATGCGCTCCGCAGCAAGTTGGAGCCCGGTTTTCCTCTCAGCGTGCAGTGAATGTCAGAGGGATGTGAGGAGAGTATTGCCTATTTGAATGCAGTGATCTCCTTCTACGGGGTCTATTTCATAGGTTCTCTGTTATCGGTCGTAGAGATTCATCTCTTACCTCCCTTTTCAGATCGACGATATACTCTTATATATACCATTACCTCTGCTGATTCTCGTTTCAGTACTGGTTTGGCTTTCTACAAACATGTAGATGAGTGTCCTGGGGTAAGTAAATCTTATTTTCTGTGACACTCTAAGCTATGGTTGGGCACTTTGTTTATAAAGTTCTAAATATATGTATTCAAACATTTATTTGCCTTGACTCAGAATGTTCAACTTTCCTTATTTTTCAGACAGTCAGTTTCATATTTGGGATAATGCATTTGATTTAATCATTTTTTCTGACCTTCAAAAAATTTGACTCTTTTTCCCTGTGGGCTGTTAGGCTCGCGGGGGCTGAAAATGCTTCATTTTATTGCGTCATTCTTGGCGCGGACTTTTTTGGCGCAAAAATTCTTTTCCGTTTCCGGCGTCATACGTGTCGCCGGAAGTTGCATCATTTTTTTGACGTTATTTTGCGCCAAAAATGTCGGCGTTCCGGATGTGGCGTCATTTTTGGAGCCAAAAGCATTTAGGCGCCAAATAATGTGGGCGTCTTATTTGGCGCTAAAAAATATGGGCGTCACTTTTGTCTCCACATTATTTAAGTCTCATTTTTCATTGCTTCTGGTTGCTAGAAGCTTGTTCTTTGGCATTTTTTCCCATTCCTGAAACTGTCATTTAAGGAATTTGATCAATTTTGCTTTATATGTTGTTTTTTCTCTTACATATTGCAAGATGTCTCACGTTGCATCTGAGTCAGAAGATACTACAGGAAAATCGCTGTCTAGTGCTGGATCTACCAAAGCTAAGTGTATCTGCTGTAAACTTTTGGTAGCTATTCCTCCAGCTGTTGTTTGTATTGATTGTCATGACAAACTTGTTAATGCAGATAATATTTCCTTTAGTAAAGTACCATTGCCTGTTGCAGTTCCTTCAACATCTAAGGTGCAGAATGTTCCTGATAACATAAGAGATTTTGTTTCTGAATCCATAAAGAAGGCTATGTCTGTTATTTCTCCTTCTAGTAAACGTAAAAAATCTTTTAAAACTTCTCTCCCTACAGATGAATTTTTAAATGAACATCATCATTCTGATTCTGATGACTCTTCTGGTTCAGAGGATTCTGTCTCAGAGGTTGATGCTGATAAATCTTCATATTTATTTAAAATGGAATTTATTCGTTCTTTACTTAAGAAGTTCTAATTGCTTTAGAAATAGAGGATTCTGGTCCTCTTGATACTAATTCTAAACGTTTGGATAAGGTATTTAAATCTCCTGTGGTTATTCCAGAAGTTTTTCCTGTTCCTAATGCTATTTCAGCAGTAATTTCCAAAGAATGGGATAAATTGGGTAATTCATTTACTCCTTCTAAACGTTTTAAGCAATTATATCCTGTGCCGTCTGACAGATTAGAATTTTGGGACAAAATCCCTAAAGTTGATGGGGCTATTTCTACCCTTGCTAAACGTACTACTATTCCTACGTCAGATGGTACTTCATTTAAGGATCCTTTAGATAGGAAAATTGAATCCTTTCTAAGAAAAGCTTATCTGTGTTCAGGTAATCTTCTTAGACCTGCTATATCTTTGGCTGATGTTGCTGCAGCTTCAACTTTTTGGTTGGAAACTTTAGCGCAACAAGTAACACATCATGATTCTCATGATATTATTATTCTTCTTCAGCATGCTAATAATTTTATCTGTGATGCCATCTTTGATATTATCAGAGTTGATGTCAGGTTTATGTCTCTAGCTATTTTAGCTAGAAGAGCTTTATGGCTTAAGACTTGGAATGCTGATATGGCTTCTAAATCAACTCTACTTTCCATTTCTTTCCAGGGTAACAAATTATTTGGTTCTCAGTTGGATTCTATTATTTCAACTGTTACTGGTGGGAAGGAACTTTTTTACCACAGGATAAAAAATCTAAGGGTAAAAACAGGGCTAATAATCGTTTTCGTTCATTTCGTTTCAACAAAGAACAAAAGTCTGATCCTTCATCCTCAGGAGCAGTTTCAGTTTGGAAACCATCTCCAATCTGGAATAAATCCAAGCCAGCCAGAAAGGCAAAGCCTGCTTCTAAGTCCACATGAAGGTGCGGCCCTCATTCCAGCTCAGCTGGTAGGGGGCAGGTTACGTTTTTTCAAAGACATTTGGATCAATTCTGTTCACAATCTTTGGATTCAGAACATTGTTTCAGAAGGGTACAGAATTGGTTTCAAGATAAGACCTTCTGCAAAGAGATTTTTTCTTTCCCGTGTCCCAGTAAATTCAGTAAAAGCTCAAGCATTTCTGAATTGTGTTTCAGATCTAGAGTTGACTGGAGTAATTATGCCAGTTCCAGTTCAGGAACAGGGGATGGGGTTTTATTCAAATCTCTTCATTGTACCAAAGAAGGAGAATTCCTTCAGACCAGTTCTGGATCTAAAAATATTGAATCGTTATGTAAGGATACCAACGTTCAAGATGGTAACTGTAAGGACTATCTTGCCTTTTGTTCAGCAAGGGAATTTTATGTCCACAATAGATTTACAGGATGCATATCTGCATATTCCGATTCATCCAGATCATTTTCGGTTCCTGAGATTCTCTTTTCTGGACAAGCATTACCAGTTTGTGGCTCTGCCGTTTGGCCTAGCTACAGCTCCAAGAATTTTTACAAAGGTTCTCGGTGCCCTTCTGTCTGTAATCAGAGAACAGGGTATTGTGGTATTTCCTTATTTGGACGATATCTAGGTACTTGCTCAGTCTTTACATTTAGCAGAATTTCATACGAATCGACTTGTGTTGTTTCTTCAAGATCATGGTTGGAGGATCAATTTACCAAAAAGTTCATTGATTCCTCAGACAAGGGTAACCTTTCTGGGTTTCCAGATAGATTCAGTGTCCATGACTCTGTCTTTAACAGACAAGAGACGTCTAAAACTGATTGCAGCTTGTCGAAACCTTCAGTCACAATCATTCCCTTCGGTAGCCTTATGCATGGAAATTCTAGGTCTTATGACTGCTGCATCGGACGCGATCCCCTTTGCTCGTTTTCACATGCGACCTCTTCAGCTTTGTATGCTGAATCAATGGTGCAAGGATTACACAAAGATATCTCAATTAATATCTTTAAAAACCGATTGTTCGACACTCTCTAACGTGGTGGACAGATCACCATCGTTTAATTTAGGGGGCTTCTTTTGTGCTTCCGACCTGGACTGTAATTTCAACAGATGCAAGTCTCACAGGTTGGGGAGCTGTGTGGGGATCTCTGACGGCACAAGGAGTTTGGGAATCTCAGGAGGTGAGATTACCAATCAATATTTTGGAACTCCGTGCAATTTTCAGAGCTCTTCAGTTTTGGCCTCTTCTGAAGAGAGAATCGTTCATTTGTTTTCAGACAGACAATGTCACAACTGTGGCATACATCAATCATCAAGGAGGAACTCACAGTCCTCTGGCTATGAAAGAAGTATCTCGAATTTTGGTTTGGGCGGAATCCAGCTCCTGTCTAATCTCTGCGGTTCATATCCCAGGTGTAGACAATTGGGAAGCGGATTATCTCAGTCGCTAAACGTTGCATCCGGGCGAATGGTCTCTTCACCCAGAGGTATTTCTTCAGATTGTTCACATGTGGGAACTTCCAGAAATAGATTTGATGGCGTCCCATCTAAACAAGAAACTTCCCAGGTATCTGTCCAGATCCCGGGATCCTCAGGCGGAGGCAGTGGATGCATTAACTCTTCCTTGGAAGTATCATCCTGCCTATATCTTTCCGCCTCTAGTTCTTCTTCCAAGAGTAATCTCCAAGATTCTGAAGGAATGCTCGTTTGTTCTGCTGGTAGCTCCGGCATGGCCTCACAGGTTTTGGTATGCGGATCTTGTCCGGATGGCCTCTTGCCAACCGTGGACTCTTCCGTTAAGACCAGACCTTCTGTCACAAGGTCCTTTTTTCCATCAGGATCTGAAATCCTTAAATTTAAAGGTATGGAGATTGAACGCTTGATTCTTGGTCAAAGAGGTTTCTCTGACTCTGTGATTAATACTATGTTACAGGCTCGTAAATCTGTATCTAGAGAGATATATTATAGAGTCTGGAAGACTTATATTTCTTGGTGTATTTCTCATCATTTTTCTTGGCATTCTTTTAGAATTCCGAGAATTTTACAGTTTCTTCAGGATGGTTTAGATAAAGGTTTGTCCGCAAGTTCCTTGAAAGGACAAATCTCTGCTCTTTCTGTTCTTTTTCACAGAAAGATTGCTATTCTTCCTGATATTCATTGTTTTGTACAAGCTTTGGTTCGTATAAAACCTGTCATTAAGTCAATTTCTCCTCCTTGGAGTTTGAATTTGGTTCTGGGGGCTCTTCAAGCTCCTCCGTTTGAACCTATGCATTCATTGGACATTAAATTACTTTCTTGGAAAGTTTTGTTCCTTTTGGCCATCTCTTCTGCCAGAAGAGTTTCTGAATTATCTGCTCTTTCTTGTGAGTCTCCTTTTCTGATTTTTCATCAGGATAAGGCGGGTGTTGCGAACTTCTTTTGAATTTTTACCTAAAGTTGTGAATTCCATCAACATTAGTAGAGAAATTGTGGTTCCTTCATTATGTCCTAATCCTAAGAATTCTAAGGAGAAATCGTTGCATTCTTTGGATGTTGTTAGAGCTTTGAAATATTATGTTGAAGCTACTAAATCTTTCCGAAAGACTTCTAGTCTATTTGTTATCTTTTCCGGTTCTAGAAAAGGCCAGAAAGCTTCTGCCATTTCTTTGGCATCTTGGTTGAAATCTTTAATTCATCTTGCCTATGTTGAGTCGGGTAAAACTCCGCCTCAGAGAATTACAGCTCATTCTACTAGGTCAGTTTCTACTTCCTGGGCGTTTAGGAATGAAGCTTCGGTTGATCAGATTTGCAAAGCAGCAACTTGGTCCTCTTTGCATACTTTTACTAAATTCTACCATTTTGATGTATTTTCTTCTTCTGAAGCAGTTTTTGGTAGAAAAGTACTTCAGGCAGCGGTTTCAGTTTGAATCTTCTGCTTATGTTTTTCGTTAAACTTTATTTTGGGTGTGGATTATTTTCAGCAGGAATTGGCTGTCTTTATTTTATCCCTCCCTCTCTAGTGACTCTTGTGTGGAAAGATCCACATCTTGGGTAATCATTATCCCATACGTCACTAGCTCATGGACTCTTGCTAATTACATGAAAGAAAACATAATTTATGTAAGAACTTACCTGATAAATTCATTTCTTTCATATTAGCAAGAGTCCATGAGGCCCGCCCTTTTTTTGTGGTGGTTATGATTTTTTATAAAGCACAATTATTCCAATTCCTTATTTTATATGCTTTCGCACTTTTTTATCACCCCACTTCTTGGCTATTCGTTAAACTGAATTGTGGGTGTGGTGAGGGGTGTATTTATAGGCATTTTGAGGTTTGGGAAACTTTGCCCCTACTGGTAGGAATGTATATCCCATACGTCACTAGCTCATGGACTCTTGCTAATATGAAAGAAATGAATTTATCAGGTAAGTTCTTACATAAATTATGTTTTTCAAATAAAGATAGCAAGAGAACAAAGAAAAAGTGATAATAGAAGTACATTAGAAAATTGCTTAAAATTGCATGCTCTATCTGAATCATAAAAGAAAAAATTTGGGTGTAGTGTCCCTTTAAATCTTTTTGTGGTTCCAAAGAAGTAGGGTACGTTCCGCCCGATTCTGTACCTAAAGTGTTTAAACAAGTTTCTGAGTGTTCCATAGTTCAAAATGGAAACTATCAAATCTATTCTGCCCCTAGGTCAAGAGGGACAGTTCATGACAACTGTAGACTTGATGGACGCTTACCTTCATGTGCCAATTCACAGGGACCACTTCAGGTTCCTAAGATTTGCGTTTCTGGACCAACACTTCCAGTTTGTGGCCCTTTCTTTTGGTCTGGCGACGGCCCAGAGAGTTTTGACGAAGGTTCTGGGGGCGTTGCTTGCAGTGGCCAGATCCCGGGGCATTGCAGTGGCACCTTACCTGGATGACATCCTAGTTCAGGCGCCGTCGCTCGGCCTCGCAGAGGATCATTCGAGGGCTCTTCTGCTCCAATCTCACGGTTGGACGATCAACGCAGGAAAGAGTTCTTTGGTTCCCAGCAACAGGGTTGAGTTCCTGGGCACGATAATAGACTGTCCATGAAGATATTTCTCACAGATCAGCAGTACAGAAAGCTTGCGTCCACCTCTCTCGCCCTTCAGTCTTCCACAAGCCCGTCGGTGGCTCATTGTATGGAGGTGATAGGTCTCATGGTGTCAAGCATAGATGTCATCCCATTCGCCAGGTTCCATCTCAGACCTCTTCAATTGTGCATGTTGAGAAAGTGGAACGGCGATCATTCAGATCTATCACAGCTGATATCCATGTATGCTCAGACTTGGAACACTCTCTCTTGTTGGATTTGTTCTCTTGGTGGATTCGTCCGAAGCAACTGTCCATGATGACATCCTTCTTGCGACCTTTTCGGGAGATTGTGACCACGGACGCGAGTCTGACAGGATGGGGAGCTGTTTGGGTAGCCAGGATGGCACAAGGAAAGTGGTCCAGGTAGGAGTTTATCCTTCCGATCATCATCCTAGAACTACGAGCAATTTACAATGCTGGTCAGTTTCATCACATTCCAGACCGACAACATTACCCCCGACAACCATCAGGGGGTACAAGGAGCTTCCTCCCGATAAGACAGGTGTCTCGGATTCTGGAGTGGGCGGAGTCCCGCGACTGCTCGCTCTCAGCGAATGACATTCCAGGTGTGGACAACTGGGAAGCGGACTTTCTTAGCAGACAATCCTTCCATCCAGGGGAATGGTTTCTTCACCCAGAGGTGCTTGCGGAGATTTGTCACAGATGGGGAGGAGATAGATCTCATGGCGTCCAGACTCCATTGCAAGCTACCTCGATACGGGTCGAGGTCCAGGGATCCCTAGGCATAGCTGATAGATCATCACAAGAAAAAAAGCATGTGTGAATACGGGGCAACCCGAAACGCGTCCTTTCTGTGAGGATGTCTGTTTGAAAAGTTTTTAACTTTGTTATGCTTGTATCACCCTCGTGGTCTAAATTTTTACATGCACGTTTTCTACAATAAAGGATGTTTTATATAGCCGCTCTAGCTACTGCTTTTTTCTTGTGATGATCGATTTGGACGGCTAATGGGCTATCGGACATCCATTGGGACTACATCCGACTGACACAGAGGATAAGCGGCCACTGAGACACAGGTGTACAGATGGAACAGTACACTATCCATACCAGGATTTGAACAGCTGAAGGAGTAAAACACAGAGTGTGGGATCCCAAGAAGGTTTCCTGGCTGTTAGGAAGACTGACGCTACTTGGAAATGTGAGTGCAAGTTCCTTTCCTTTTTTTTACGATAATAGTTTGCCGCTTAAGCATTTATATACTGTGATCAAACAGAGACTTTGTATTTGAATACTTGAAGGTTGGATACAAGGGGACACTTTGCCCTGGTGCAAAGATAATCACTGAGTGTTACAGAGCTGATAGATGCCTTAGTGGTTCCTTGGGGATTCAGCCTAGCTTACATTTTCCCACCGTTACCACTTCTACCTCGTGTAGTGGCACGCATCAAACAGGAGCGGGCCCCGGCCATTTTGATTCCTCCTTCATGGCCGTGGAGAACATGGTTTGTGGATCTGGTGGGGATGTCATCCTCTCCGCCGTGGAGGTTACCCTGTTGCAGGGATCTGCTGTCACAGGGCCCCTTTCAACATCGAAATCTAGATTCTCTGAGGCTGACAGTGTGGAGATTTAACGCCTAGTCTTAGCCAAGAGAGGCTTTTCAGAAGGTGTGATTGATGCTCTAATTCAGGTAAGGAAGCCAGTCACTCGTCGCATCTACCATAAGGTGTGGAGGACTTGCTTGTTCTGGTATGTGAATCCTTGGCATAAGGTAAAGGTATCATGATTACATGATTGGCATAAGGTAAAGGTACATGATTACTTTTATATAAAAATATTCAAGGCCCATATACAGAGATGGCAGAAACTCTGTTTATTCCAAGAAAATTGTTTATGACGAGGTCATAATTTAAGGTTGGAGGAAAGGAGATTTGATCTCCTGCAACGGAACGTTTTTTCACTGTAAGAGCAATAAAACTGTGGAACTCATTACTAAAGGAGGTAGTGAATGCCAATACCATAGATACATTTAAAAATAATCTGGATAAATTTCTGTATATAATCAAAATTCCTGGATATGATTGCTAGTATTAAATGGGTCACCTTTTAGTGGGTTATTTAAGCTTAACTGGAGCTTTTTGTAAGTATTTTAGATTTGTATAGGCTGAACTCGATGGACTTCAGTCTTTTTTCAACCTTATCTACTATGTTACTATGTTTTTATGTATCCAGGATTCTGTCCTTTCTTTAAGATGGTTTGAAAAAGTGCCTTGTCGCTAGTTCCTTAAAGGGACAGATTTCTGCATTATAAGTTTTGTTGCATAGGAGACTTGCTGAGCTCCCTGACATTCAATCTTTTGTTCAGACTCTGTCTGGAATCAGGCCTGTCTTTAGACAGTCGGCTCCACCTTGGAGCTTAAACTTAGTCCTTAAGGTTTTGCAGAGAGTTCCGTTTGAACCTATGCATTCCATAGACATTAAGATTCTATCCTGGAAGGCTCTCTTCCTGTTGGCTTTTGCATCGGCACGCAGAGTATGTGAACTAGCTGCCTTGCAATGTTATCTGGTGTTTCATGTGGATAAAGCTATACTTCGCACTGGGTTGGGGTTTCTCCCCATGGTGGTGTCTAACCGTAATGTCAATCAGGAAATAGTTGTTCTTTCTTTGTGTCATAACCCTTCTTCTTCAAAGGAGAGGCTACTTCATAACCTGAATGTGGTTCATGCCTTGAAGTTCTATCTTCAGGCTACAAAGGATTTCAGACAGTCTACATCTCTTTTTGTGGTGTATTCCGGGAAGCGCAAGAGGCAAAGGGCCTCTGCTACTTCTTTGTCTTTTTGGTTGAGGTGCTTGATTCGCTTGGCTTATGAGACAGCGGGACATATGCCTCCTTAGAGGATCACGGCTCATTCAACTAGAGCTGTGGCTTCATCTTGGGCCTTCAAGAATGAGGCCTCTATGGAGCAAATTTGTAAGGCGGCTACCTGGTCCTCCTTACACACTTTTACAAAGTTTTACAAATTTGACGTTTTTGCTTCTGCGGAAGCTGTTTTTGGGAGAGAGGTTTTGCAGGCTATGGTGCCCTCAGATTAGGGTCCGCCTTTTACCCTCCCGGTTTCATTCAGTGTCCTCTAGAGCTTGGGTATGAAGCCGTGGACTCTCCTCCCCTTTAGATAGAAAACATAAATTATGCTTACCTGATAATTACATTTCCATCGAGGGGAGGAGAGTCCATGGCTCCCGCCCGTATCTCTGTTGGGCGGCCCTAAATTTATTAATTTTTACCCTGGTATTTCTCCTCCTGTTCCTGGTTCCCTCGGCAGAATGACTGGGGGATGAGGGAAGTGGGGGAGGTATTTAAGCCTTTGGCTGGGGTGTCTTTGTCTCCTCCTGGTAGCCCGGTTCTTAATTCCCAATAGTAATGAATGAAGCCGTGGACTCTCCTCCCTTCGATGGAAATGAAATAATCAGGTAAGCATAATTTATGTTATTGTACCACTGTTGTTTATTGCCGTGCAATACTATACCCTTATTTGCACGATTATCCTACAGCAGGTTCCATATCTGGTACTACTGTTATTTTTTTTGTCCATAGTC
Organism: Bombina bombina; assembly: GCF_027579735.1. Taxonomy (NCBI): domain Eukaryota; kingdom Metazoa; phylum Chordata; class Amphibia; order Anura; family Bombinatoridae; genus Bombina; species Bombina bombina. Next base: position 254,823,928 of record NC_069502.1, read on the forward strand.
TGTATTTTACAGTGAGTGCTCCTTCATTTTGTCCAAATTGCCCTAAGTAGATCTACAAAATGTTTAATGTAATAAGAAATCTTCTATTGCAGTGGAATCAGGAAATGTTATGTTTGTTCTATTTTGAGACAAAATTATTTTAAAACCTATAAGGTGTCTATAATATGTTTTTTTGAGTAAAACAAAATTTAAAAAATTTAAATGTTATAAATAAAATGTTTCCTTTCTTGTTTAAAAAAGTTGTTTTATTTTCATATTCATTGATATAGTTGTTTTTTTAAACAGATATTTAGGGCTAGATTACAAGTGGAGTGCTAATTTATTGCGTGCCTGCAAATGGGTAACTTTGGGCCATTTGCAGGATGCGCGATAAATAAACAGCCATTGCAAGATCAGATCGCTAGTTAATTTTATAAATGTGTCCCAAATGCCCCCAAAATACAGTGTAGTGTATTTTATAACAAAATAAAAATTGTAGCATTTTTATTTTTTAATAAAATAACTGCACTAAGGCAGTATTTTGGGGTTAAAGTTGGCGGGAGTGGGGTGTTAGAAAAAAGAAACGGCACTGAGTTTGTGGGGGCTTAAGTCGTCTATTGTGAGGAATTAGAAAAAAAAATGGCACTGAAAAGTGCCTTTACATAGCAGTCTATGGGAACTGTGTGTCCCCAGTAAATATATATGTGTATGCTTTAATTTATTTATATATATATATATATATATATATATATATATATATATATATATATATATATATATATATATGTTAATGCTATAGTTAGCAGGTAAAAGCCTAGATAGTTTTCAATACTTCTTATGCCCTTTTTTCTGTTTTTTCTGTTTTCACAGCTCTAGGGAAGCATTTAAACCAAGAAACATTTCATGACCAGCTTAAGCAACCACATGCGTGTTGTCTGGTACTGACTCCTCCAACACCATCTGCAAGGTATGATGAGTTTTATTTATGTGCCATTGAATTATATTGGGGGGGCGTAAAAAAATATTACAACATGCACATATCATTAAATGGAACAGTAAATGTTATTGCAAGTTTATTTATTGGCTTTTAAATCTCTGGAACCTGAACTTGGTCTTGTTTTTAGTCTATAAGAAAAACAGTTTTTTGAGCAATTTTTAATTGTTTTGAAACTTAACTCATCAAATACTTTTCATGGTGACCCCTCACATATCCTATTCAAAACCTAAAATTATTTTAAAATGTGTTTTTCTAGGAGTTTTTATGTGAGAAATTTCACACTTTTAGGCTTTTCCCCTGATTTGTTTTTACATTTCAAAAGATAAAATTATTTCCTACTTTGATTTAAGTAAAAAAAAACAAAGGGCCATTATAATAAAAAATTGATGTTCTGATCCAATCAGCAGTGCTAGTTCCACATCTTGCGACAAGCGCTGCTGATCAGATCAGCAACATTTTCCTCTTTTTAAATGGTCCTTAAATTATTGCTCCTTTTTAAATCAACTGATCTTTTTTTTATATAACCTGTGCGACTGCGCGTACAAGGAGTCTATAGCCTAAGGGGGGCGATTTATCAAAGGCTAGGCGAAATGTCTATATACTTCAGCTGTCACTGCGCCCCAGCTCGCCTCCAGAGAAGCGCACATGTGCGCCTGAATTTATAAAAAAAAATAGATGTAACTTTAGTGCGCATTTACTAAAAGGCGAGCTGGGGCGTAATAATGATAAATTTCACCTGTCGGAAAAAGCATTTATTCCCTTTTTATCATAATAGATCCCTATAAATATTTACGCCTCCATGTCTTGATTATTAAACATGCGTTTTTTTAGGTATTTATTTTGCGCATGTTTATATGTCATATCTTTTACATTTTGTGCAGTTAGGTACAGTACCTAATTTAATAATGTGTTAATGTTATATTTCCATCTTAATATGAGGAGAGTCCACGGCTTCATTCCTTGTGGGAATACAGAACCTGGTCACCAGGAGGAGGCAAAGACACCCCAGCCAAAGGCTTAAATACCTCCCCCACTCCCCTCATCCCCAGTCCTTCTTTGCCTTTCGTCACAGGAGGATGGCAGAGAAGTGTCCGAAGATTCGGAGTAGTCTCTTATGGAGGGTAGTACTCTTCAAAATGGGACAGGAGTTTTAAGTAGTCTTGTCAGCTTCTCAGTGAGAGCATTGACAAAAGTTAGAGCCTGGAGATGCAGGGAAAGTCTTTCTGCAAACCCATCCAGACTCATATTAACAGCTGCTTATTAAGCAATCAGCGTTAACGAGTTTAGCTGCCTGCTTTCTTCACTCAAGTCCATGTCAGAAGCGCTGCTACAATCTATCAAACTTGAAGGACCGTGTCACTGTTCCATGGCATAGATTCCGGTAAAATCGTTTCATTAATGATACACGCATGTTAATGATAGAAGACAGGGTCACAGTGAGACTCCTTTATCTTTATGGAATCAAGGGTTAATATCTCCTGAGGGGGATTTTTGAACAGTGGGGATTTTTAATCATATTTATGTGATTTCGACTGCTTATGTGTAAGAATGTTTGAGCTCCTAGGCTGATACAGAACATACAGGTTGTTTTCAATTTGAGAGCTGCGCAATTTCTTTATATTAAGATGGCTTGCTTTTTCATTAGCAGAGCCAGGCCCTGCATGTGCACCATGTGACCGGGAGTGGTCATGTTTTTTTCCCCGCTACCGATTCCTGACCAGGTGTCTGCGGAGAGGAGCATCTTCTCTATCTGCTTGGGTCATAGGAGGTGGTGAGTGCCCCAGTTATTGGGAATATAAGGTGCCAGTTGTTTTTTTTCTTTCTATAATTTGATATAGACGAGTTATGGAGGATTCTGATATTTTAGAGGGGGATCCCTTCGATACATAATTTTATACCTATGTATATTGTGAGGAGGCCCGGGTAATCCAGCTCTATCAATTATGTTCCGTATGCCACAATAGGGTGTTCTAATCAACCAATGTTGAGATGTTAAAGACCACTGAGCCATCCTCTTTTGAGGATTCTTCGTCCAGTGAGGTGTGTTATCTAGATTCTGTTTTTACATATGCAGTTTTCCCGAATTCCAATCCTCCTTCGCCTGTAAGTGGTTTGTTTTAACCAGAGGTTACCACGCAGTTCCGCACGGCCATCTATGCGGCCTTAGATATGTTACCTATTCCTTCTACGCGTAAGCGAAGGACTAATTCGGGCTCTCATGCCCCTGGACATTCGTGTAAAATAACGATTGTGTCAGATCAGTCCTCTGGGGACCCGGTTCCCTCTGAGAACCTCCATGGTCGCAGTCTGCTGACTTGGGTCCTCTGACTGCAGAGGGCTTAGCATTTAGATGTAGATTGGCACGCCTGCGTTTGCACCTGAGATGTTTTGGCAATGTTAGAGGTTCCCAGTATTGATCCGTCAGTTGAATCTCAGTCCTCTAAATCTGATATCGATCTTAACTAGACAAGGGAATGGGATCCTATTCCTTGTTGTCTTGTTTTTCTTTTGTTTTATGGTTTATTTAGAATCCCAGTTCTGAGCTGTATAGGGGATTATGTCGTATGCCAGACAGGACCTGTTTTCTCTTGTAAGTTGTATCCAGTCCACGGATTCATCCTTTACTTGTGGGATATTCTCCTTCCTAACAGGAAGTGGCAAAGAGAGCACACAGCAGAGCTGTCCATATAGCTCCCCCTCTAGCTCCACCCCCCCCGTCATTCTCTTTGCCGGCTCTAAGCAATAGGGTCTCTCTCGGACAGGTGGGCGGAGGATCACTCTTGCCACCTCTCAGCAATTCACATCCCAGGAGTAGACAACTGGGAAGCGGATTTTCTAAGTCGTCAGACTTTTCATCCGGGGGAGTGGGAACTCCACCCGGAGGTATTTGCCCAGCTGACTCAGCTATGGGGCACTCAAGTTTTGGATCTGATGGCGTCCCGTCAGAATGCCAAACTTCCTCTTTATGGGTCCAGGTCCCGGGATCCCCAGGCGGTGTTGATAGATGCTCTAGCAGCACCTTGGTCCTTCCATCTGGCCTATGTGTTTCCACCGTTTCCTCTCCTTCCTCGTCTGGTTGCCAGAATCAACCAGGAGAGGGCGTCGGTGATTCTAATAGCGCCTGCGTGGCCACGCAGGACTTGGTATGCAGACCTAGTGGACATGTCATCCGTTCCACCATGGACTGCCAACGAGGCAGGACCTTCTACTTCAAGGTCCTTTCAAACATCCAAATCTAATTTCTCTGCGTCTGACTGCTTGGAGATTGAACGCCTAATTCTATCTAAGCGTGGTTTCTCTGAGTTGGTTATCGATACCCTGATTCAGGCTAGAAAGCCTGTCACCAGGAAAATCTACCATAAGATTTGGCGAAAATATCTTTGTTGGTGCGAATCCAAGGGTTACTCATGGAGTAAGATTAGGATTCCCAGGATATTGTCTTTTCTCCAAGATGGATTGGAGAAAGGATTGTCAGCTAGTTCCTTAAAAGGACAGATATCTGCTTTGTCTATTCTTTTACACAAACGTCTGGTGGAGGTACCAGACGTTCAAGCGTTTACTCAGGCTTCAGTCAGAATCAACCCTGTTTATAGACCTGTGGCTCCGCCATGGAGTCTGAATTTAGTTCTTTCAGTTCTGCAAGGGGTTCCGTTTGAACCTTTACATTCCATAGATATTAAACTTTTATCTTGGAAAGTTCTGTTTTTGGTAGCTATCTCTTCTGCTCGAAGAGTTTCAGAGTTATCTGCTTTACAGTGTGACTCACCTTACTTGGTGTTCCATGCAGATGAGGTAGTTTTGCGTACCAAACCCCGTTTTCTTCCTAAGGTTGTGTCTAATAAGAATATTAACCAGGAAATTGTTGTTCCTTCTCTGTGTCCTAATCCTTCTTCAAAGAAGGAACGTCTGTTGCACAATCTTAATGTGGTTCGTGCTTTAAAGTTCTATTTACAAGCAACTAAGGATTTCAGACAAACAACTTCTTTGTTTGTTATCTAGTCTGGTAAGAGGAGAGGTCAGAAGGCGACCGCTACCTCTTTCCTTTTGGCTGAAAAGCATAATCCGTTTGGCCTATGAGACTGCTGGCCAGCAGCCTCCTGAAACAATTACTGCTCATTCTACCAGAGCAGTGGCTTCCACATGGGCTTTTAAAAATGAAGCTTCTGTTGAACAGATTTGTAAGGCAGCGACTTGGTCTTCGCTGCATACTTTTCCAAATTTTCCAAATTCGATACTTTTGCTTCTTCGGAGGCTATTTTTGGGGGAGAGGTTTTACAAGCAGTGGTGTCTTCCGTTTAAGGTAACGAACAAGAGAACAGAAGCACCTGATACTGGCCGTTAGTATTGAAAGTGAATTTAATGAACAGGGTATAACATCACAAAATAAAGTATACACAGGGATCATGTCCCTAATAAAAATCAAACAATACAGAGGGGGTGAAAAATTGTAGAGCTAGTGACAACAAAGCGGCTAACGCGTTTCGGCGTGAGCCTTACTCATAGCCTCTTAAAACACAAATGAACTATAGAAGTTTAAAAAACCTAGCTCCTACTCTGATTGGTTAGCGGGAAACACACCCTGCAACTTGTTAGCCAATCTAAGACTACTAAACTAATCTAATTTAGTGCACACACCCCCCCACCCCCTGTGAATGCACGCTGATAAGTAATAATAATCTTCATCACTGAGTTCTCCAGACCAATACATATGAACCGTAAAAAACTAGCCGGTTACATTAAGTCACTGAGATTCTCCGCTCCATTCATTGACGGAATCAGAATCCAGGGCTCAAAGTGGGAGTGAACACACGATCAGATCATCCCTGATAGGATAACACCTAAGAGCAAAACCAATAGTACCACTAAAACCCGCCTACGTGTCATACGTCAACGCGGTTTGTAAACAAAGTGAACCCAATGATAATGATCACATAGCCCCACTCTAAAAAGTGAGTGAGGAAAAATCCTATCAGAGCCGAGACTGTATAGAAGCGTGAAGAGAGCAAAATGTGTAAAAATCTATGAATGCAAAGGAGCAAATACATAAATATAACCAAAAAATAGGTATAATGTTGTTATCAATTACCCATCCGAGGAATATAGTCAGATCAATCTACAGTCCACATCAGTCCTTTCCAGAGTGGACAAATCCGCAGATTATGTGTGGTCAATACTTTGTACATCACAAACACAAATAAATAAACAGTATAGACACAGTAGAGGAGCTCACAGCCAATCAGCCAAACTTATTAGCGTGGGGATATGACTATATCCATGTCATCATAGATAAGGATGAGGAAAAAATTAATAAAGAAAGACTGAACTATACAGGCGTAGCACAGATACATATGGGGAGCAAACAAGCTGAAACCCATACAATGTAACACTGTCCACAGATGTATCTATCAAACCAAAAAAGATGGAAAATGAGATGCACATGCATAAAAAGAGAAACTAAACTAGAAACTAAAAACTAGAAATGTTTCAATGCCTGTATAGGCCTTCCATACCACCCCAGATTGGAATGGATCTTAAGACGTTTGAGAAAATACAGAAAAAGTTATAATAAATTCAGGTGAGTACGCAAAAGAAAAAGAAAAGTGTCGGGATCTACCCCCCTCTATCCAGCAGTCTAGATAGAGGTACCAAACATAGCGTGACCAAAAACATAACTTATAATATAATATAACAGCACCAGTAGTTTAACGGGACCAAAAATTTATCTAGACCAAAAATTAATCAAGTCAAACTCCGAATTGAGGCCACTTGGAATCCTGGTCTTTAACTTAAAGATCCAGAATGCCTCCTTTTCTCCAAGTTTGTTTACCCTGTCTCCCTGACCTTTTCTTAAGGGAACCTTGTCAATAATGGTCCAAACAAAGGACCTTAGTGACTTATTGTGTTTCTCAACAAAGTGTCTGACAAGGGGAGTAGTTTTGGAGCCAATCCTGATGTCCGACATGTGTTCCTTAATACGAGTTCTGGCCTCTCGTGTTGAGAGTCCCACATACTGTAAGGAACACAAGCTGCAAGTGATGAGATATACAATGTAAGTTTGTCTGCAATTCAGACAATATTTAATGTTAAATCTCTCCCCACTCGCTGTGGAGACAAACGTGTCTCCCACAATGATCCTTTCACAAGCCACACAAGTATGGTAGTGGCATTTAAATACCCCCAATGATGTCAAACAAGAGGACGTCTGATTGGGGAGCTCTCTCCAAATCTTGGTAGGAGCAACCATATTTCCTATTATCTTGTTTTTCCTGTAGGCAAATCTGATACCCCTCTCCACTGTGTCAGTCAACCCATCATCCGCCGACAAGAGGCCGAAATGTTTATTCACTATCCGGCAGATTTCATCATACTGCTTGGAGTAGTCAGTGATGAGACACCCTGTCACCAAATTTGGTTAAATCTGAGCCACCCACCTTACTCCTATTACCTAGAGTCAGAAGTTTCTCCCTAGGGATCCTTTCTACATCCTTTCTTGCCCTCATAATCGTTGGAGAATCGTAACCTCTTTCTTTGAGTCTCAGAGCCAGGTCATCCGCCTGTTTCTCATATGCAGTACGAAACGTGCAATTTCTCTTCAGGCAAATGAACTGGCTCTTAGCCACACCCCTGAATACCCTTTTGGGGTGACAGCTCGAATCGTGCAACAATGAATTCCCAGCTATGGGTTTACGGAAAACCTCTGTGCTGATCCCCTGGCCTTGCACACCCTCCAGTGTGATGTCCAGAAAGTCAACACGTTTTTCCTGTACCTCAGAGGTGAAGCTCAATCCACAATCATTGTTATCCAGCCCGGCCACGAATTCTCCAAGTTGAAGGTCGTTTCCTCCCCAAACAAATAGCAGGTCATCAATGTACCTGCGTACCAAATGATATCTGCTCTGAAAGGGTTCCGTTCTCCAAAGACGTGGGACAGTTCCCACCATCCCATGAAGATGTTAGCATAGGACGGGGCAAATTTTGCTCCCATGGCTGTCCCACGTCTCTGGAGATAGAACTGTCCCATAAACTCAAAATAATTGTGAGTGAGGAGGAACCGAGTTACCTCTACTACAAACTCCACAAACAGGCAATTGCTGCCAAAGTATCTATTCAGAAAGAAACGTACAGCTTCCAACCCCTTGTCATGGGGGATGGAGGTGTACAAGGATTTAACATCTACAGTGAGCCATCTGTAGTTGGTCTCCCATGTTAATTGACTCAACAGGTTCAAGACATGTTTAGTGTCTGCCAGGTGACTCCATAGAGTGCTCACTAATGGTTGCAAAATATCATCCAGCCATTCCGAGAGGTGTTCAAGTAATGACCCGATACCGTTCACAATTGGTCTCCCCCGTACATCCACCAAAGATTTATGAACCTTTGGTAGATGGTTGAAAGTAGCGATTGTAGGGTTAGAAACAAGAAGGTATTCCTTTGTATCAGGGTCAATAAACCCACCTTCCACCCCGTCATCTACAAGGGAGGCCAATTGTGACCGGTACGCTCGAGTGGGGTCCCCTGGCAGTACTGTATAATCATCCGTATTAGTTAGTTGTCTCAGGGCCTCCAAAATGAAATCCTCTCTATTCTCCAAGACTATAGTGCCACCCTTATCAGCGGCCCTAATTATAATTCCTTCATTCTTACTAAGCTTCTCCAGTGCTTTTTTCTGTTTCCTAGTCATATTACTCTGTTCTCCCCTCACAGATTTGTAGTACAAGCAAGTGAGGTCTTCTTCTTCTATTCTTTTTTGGAATTTCTCCAGAAGGCTACCTCTGCATTGGATAGGGTAAAAAAATAAAATAGACTTTTCCCTAAATGTGGGTAATCCAATGCTAACAGTAGGGTAATTATCCCCACCTTCTGAGAGAGATTCCAAGGTCCCAATATCGCAAAATTCTTGGAAGTTGAGAGAATTGTCCCTTAGGGTTCCTGAGGGCCTGGAGTCTAACTCAAAGTGAATGGCATCGTGACTCTCATCAGCTCCTCTTCTGGGATACATCTTAAAGAATTTCTTTAGGGTCAAGTCACGTATCAGTTTGTTAACATTAAGCAGTGTCCTGAACAGATCAAAGTCGGCTGTAGGCACAAAAGTCAATCCAAGGCTGAGAACTTCAAGTTCCTGAGTATCCGGGGTGTAACTGGAAAGGTTGATGACATTCAGAACCTGTAGTTCCCCCTTCCTCTTGCCCTTCTCTGTGGGTACCTCCGCTGTTCTTTGTACTGGTGGTCTGCACCCTGACTCTTGCTTTGGTTTCCTCCTCCCCCCCCCTTTCTGGTGTTTTTTGGGGTATGGAAAAAACCTGTTCTAGCTGTGTTTGATCCCGAGCGCGACTCTCAACTCTTATCCCCGTGTCACTAGTTGGTTCTTCTCTATAGTTGGTCTGGTAGAAAAATTGTTGAGTGGGTGCTTTAAGAATGGGGAGGGTTTCCTTGGGTCTCACACTCTGGACAGGTGGATGTTCCTCACCCCCTGACTCTGAACCCTCAGAATCACCCTCACTCTCATAAAAGTTAACCCTCCTTCCTCTGTTTCTTCTACGTCTGTGGCCACCACGTTGTTGGTTAGGATGGAAGGTATTCTTATTCTGTTCCCTTCTGAGGAGTGATCTGTCCCTTTTATTCCAAATGTAGACCCTATTTAGGTCGTAGTCCTGTTGGTCCCGTAGGTACTTGATATGCTTTATTTGAAGGAGTAGAGCTTTCGCCTCTGCCACTACCCGTTGTAGCGTGTCATTAAACTTAAGAAAGTTTACATCCTCACTTCGAATGTTAAGCTCCTTTTGTATCTCCCTAATTTTAATGGCTGTATCCTCTAATTCCTTCTGTTTGTAATCACAGATTAACGTCATCAGTTGGAAGGAACATTCCGATAGCTTGCTGTTCCACAGTTCTATAAAGGTTTGTGGACTGTAGATTGATCAGACTATATTCCTCGGATGGGTAATTGATAACAACATTATACCTATTTTTTTGTTATATTTATGAATTTGCTCCTTTGTATTCATAGATTTTTACACATTTTGCTCTCTTCACGCTTCTATACAGTCTCGGCTTGATAGGATTTTTCCTCACTCACTTTTTAGAGTGGGGCTATGTGATCATTATCATTGGGTTCACTTTGTTTACAAACCGCGTTGACGTACGACACGTAGGCGGGTTTTAGTGGTACTATTGGTTTTGCTCTTAGGTGTTATCCTATCAGGGATGATCTGATCGTGTGTTCACTCCCACTTTGAGCCCTGGATTCTGATTCCGTCAATGAATGGAGCGGAGAATCTCCGTGATGGCGGGGCTCGATTTTGGCACTATCCGACCAGCGTCTTGGTACGTTAAGTAACCGGCTAGTTTTTTACGGTTCATATGCATTGGTCTGGAGAACTCAGTGATGAAGATTATTATTACTTATCAGCATTCACAGGGGGTGGGGTGGATGTGTGCACTAAATTAGATTAGTTTAGTAGTCTTAGATTGGCTAACAAGTTGCAGGGTGTGTTTCCCGCTAACCAATCAGAGTAGGAGCTAGGTTTTTTTAAACTTCTATAGTTTATTTGTGTTTTAAGAGGCTATGAGTAAGGCTCACGCCGAAACGCGTTAGCTGCTTTGTTGTCACTAGCTCTACAATTTTTCACCCCCTCTGTATTGTTTGATTTTTATTAAGGACATGATCCCTTTGTATACTTTATTTTGTGATGTTATAGCCTGTTCATTAAATTCACTTTCAATACTAACGGCCAGTATCAGGTGCTTCTGTTCTCTTGTTCGTTATTTTGCATTTTTGGGCCGTAGTGAGCACTGATCTTGTGGCTGTGAGCTGTGGATCTGGCGGACTTCAAGAAACAGCCTGCAGGACCAGGGATCGATGACAGCCTTCCCTCCACAGTTTGGCATACATCGTTGCAGTCCGGTGTGACATCAGGAAAGCCGCTGGAGCAACAACATATGAGGTATTTGCCTACTATTTGTTCAAGGGGAGTCTTGTTACTTTGCCAATAAGAATTACTTATTGCTGTCCTACATTTGGATGTTTTTGGCCTGTAACTGTAAGATCCGTTTTCCTGCGGTTTCTACTGGTCTCCGGGGAGAGAGGAACCCTGGGTGACTACTGTGATTTGTGACTGTTTGACAACGGAGGATTTTTATTAAGTAGGTTGGTGGAAGTTATGCACAGTACCTACCTGGGTTGGTAGGCTATGTTTCCATTTACAACTGTAGACATCAGCACATAATTGTTCCTCTGTTGATTGTATAAACACCCATTTTTTGCTTCTTTCCTCTGCATTTGTGGAACGTTTCCGTTTAAGGTACCTGTCTTGTTCGCTCCCTTCATCCGTGTCCTAAAGCTTTGGTATTGGTATCCCACAAGTAAAGGATGAATCCGTGGACTGGATACACCACAAGAGAAACAGAATTTATGCTTACCTGATAAATTTCTTTCTCTTGTGGTGTATCCAGTCCACGGCCCGCCCTGGCTATTAGGTAGATTTTTAGTTTAAACTACAGTCACCACTGCACCCTATAGTTTCTCCTTTTTCTTCCTAACCTTCGGTCGAATGACTGTGGGGTGGAGCTAGAGGGGAGCTAGAGGGGGAGCTCTGCTGTGTGCTCTCTTTGCCACTTCCTATTAGGAAGGAGAATATCCCACAAGTAAAGGATGAATCCGTGGACTGGATACACCACAAGAGAAAGAAATTTATCAGGTAAGCATAAATTCTGTTTTTTGTTTGTACACTCCTTTCTCAGTTTATTTTTCAGAGCTCTGGTTTGTTATAGAAACTTTTTTTAAAGACGTTTCGTCACATGGGATTTTTGGTACTATCGACTTTGATGGTCGAGATTATTGGAAACTTCCGGTGGAAGCTAACAGATTTCTGTTTGGGGTGATAGTTCCCCCGATGATTTTGAGTCAAATTTTTAAGCCTCTGAGCTTTATTTCTTTAATTTTGATTATTCAGTTTTTCTAGCTTTGCTGGAACTTTAGAGTTTCGTTTTCACCTTGGATTGTTCCGGCAGATAAGTGGTATCCCAGATAACAGACAGTGTTGGGTTTGCTCCTTCTTTCCATCAAGAGAAGGAGGTTTTTCCTAGATTTCCGGTCCAGGTACAGCAGGCCCATCTATCCTAGTTTACAGGCTGGTCCTGTTTAGGTATTATCTGAGGTGGGTGCTTGATACTGGATCATTTGGAACTAGGCTTCTTTCTGGGCCGTTGTCTTCTCAGAAAAAGGGAAGTTTGGAGTCCTTGTCCTGGTATCGCACTTTGGGAATATTTCCTCCTCTGTGGTGCATGCCCTAATAGGGGGATGGTTTTTCCGTCCTAATGGGGTTCTCTGATTTTTAAGCAGAGCTTGTTGGTTCTTTTAGTTGGAAAATGTAAGGTTCTCCCTTCCTTTGGTTAGGAAGAAGGTCTTTCCTGGTTCATTCTTTTTGATTAAAATCCGGTTTTAGCAACCGTATAATACAGTAAACCTTGTTCTAATCCTAGGTTTCCTTCTTGGAGATTATGCAGTAATCCCGGGTCTCAGCTTTTATGGGTTGCTTACCTTTGACTGCTAATAGACATTTTTGGGTTTTTCTTGTGTCTTTTTCGATCCTCAGAGTTGGATCTAGATCGGAGTTGCTGATGTAGACACCAAGGTGAATCTTGGATGCTGTTTTTTTTGTCTCATGGACAGGAATTTTTCCTGAATTCTTGCGAATTTACCCTTCGGGTTATGCCCTCCAGTTCTCCTTCTGGTCTTTGTTGACACGGGGGTGGAGAGTGATATACACTGCTGAGGTCCAGCCTTCGGCATAGAGTTGGTGTATCTGTCTTAAAAGACTTACATGGTATACCGGTTGGGAAAATCAATCCCAGTGTTCTGTTCAGATCTCCCTGTTCTGAGAATTTTTCTCTTAAGCTCTCCTAGGAAGGTTTTGACTTTGTCGCTTCCTTGTCCATGGGGAGAGTGTGTCCTATGGAGGTCTGTGGGTTGGGAGTTTTATTCCAATTATTCCTTTGGTTCCTCAGCGAGTTTTCTGTTTGGGGGATTTTGTCTTCTGGGTTCATACCAGATAGGACCTCTCAGTGGGGAGATCTTCTTCTTTTGAAGAAGGAGAGTTCCTCCTGCTAGACGGGGGAGGGGGGGTGGGGGGTGTCTCGTATTTGATGGTGGTCGGAGGCCCACTTCGGCTCATCACCAGCGACCCTCTCTATGAGCATACTTTTCAGGATCGGATGTCCCCTACCATCATTCCCTACTCAAATGTTTGTATCTGATGGGTAAGACGATCAAGATTTCAAGGCTCCGGCCTTCTCATCCAAAGTATGCTAGACATCTAGTATCCTTTAGAGGTTTCTTTTTAACCTTTTTTTCTTTCGGCCATGTCACGCTTGTTCTGGATGGTTTGATTCTAGCAGGAGCAGGCAGTTTAGGGGCTTTGCCTCCTTGGACCTTGTTACAGCGATTTGCTGGAGCAGGCTCCCTGTGTTTATCACAATCTGGATTCTCTGAGGCTGACTGCATGGAATTGCACGCTTAGTCTTAGCCATGAAATGTTTTTCTGAAATATGTTGATACTCTCATTTAAACTCATAAGCCAGTGTATCGTTGCATCTATAAAAAGGGGTGCAGGACCTACTTTTTCTGGTAATGGTGTCCTACGATGGCTTATTGGTGAACTTTGCTGCTTTGGAAGCTGAAAGTCAAGAGTTCAAATCCAGCTGTGGCTATGTACTCTTCATTATACATGGCCTTATTTTTCTTGTATGAAGATTGAGGATTCCCCTGGCATAAGGCCGGGTTTTCCTGGATCCTTCCTTTCTCCAGGATGCCCTAGAGAAGGGTCTTTTCTGTGGCTCCTTTAGGGTACAGATTTTGGCCCTATCGGTTTTCTGCTCGAGAGGCTCACAGAGCTTCTAGATATCCAGTCTTTGGTTCAGGCTTTGACTAGATCAAGCCTGTGTTAATATCTTGTGCTCCTCTTGGGAGTTTACATCTTGTTCTAAAGTTTTCCAGAAGACTCCTTTTGGGCTTATGCATGGTCTTGACATTAAGATTTTCTGTCTTGGAGGGTTCTTTTTCTTCTGATTATTGCTTCAGCGCAGAGTTCTGAGATGGCTGTCTTGCATTGTGAGTTACCTTCCCATGCGGCTTAGGCTGTTCTTCGTACTGGATTAGGTTTTCTCCTATGGTTGTTTCAGATTGCAACATCAATCAGGAGGATTGTGATTCCTTCCTTGTGTTCTAATCCTTCTCTTCAAAGGAGTGGTTATTTCATAAATGGGATGTGGTTCGGGCCTTGAGGTTTTATCTCCAGACTACAAGGGTGTTTCGTCAGATTTTGTACTTGTTTGTGTCTATTCTGGGAAGCGTAAGGGGCAGGATGCCTCGTCCGCTTCTTTGTTTTTCTGGTTGAGGAGCATTACTCGCTTAGCTTATGAGTCAGCGGGACACAAGCCTCCTCAGAGGATGAAGGCTCATTCAACTAGAGCTGTGGTTTCCTCTTGGGTCTTTGGGGACTGAGGCCTTTATGGATTAGATTGTAGGGCAGCTAACTGGTCCTCCTTTCATACTTTTAAGTTTTGCATATTTTACGTTTTTGCTTCAGCTGAAGCAGCTTTTGAGAGAGGTTTTTGCAGGCAATAGTACCCTCAGAATAGGGTCCACCTCTCTTTTACCCTCCCATTTTCATTGTGTTTTGAATTGTGTCTAGAGCTTGAGTATATGTTTCCCACAAGTAAGGAATGAAGCCATGGACTCTCCTCATATTAAGATGGAACACATAAATTATGCTTACCTGATAATTTCCTTTCCATCTGTATGAGGAGAGTCCACGGCCCCACCCGTTTTCTCAGTTGTGCGGACCAACATTTTTTGTTCTTCTGGCACCATTTATACCCTGATATTTCTCCTACTGTTGCTTGTTCCCTCGGCAGAATGACTGGGGGATGAGGGGAGTGGGGGAGGTATTTAAGCCTTTGGCTGGGGTGTCTTTGCCTCCTCCTGGTGGCCAGGTTCTGTATTCCCACAAGTAAGGAATAAAGCCGTGGACTGTCCTCATACAGATGGAAAGGAAATTTTCAGGTAAGCATAATTTTATGTTTTTCTATTTCCTTCTTATGAGGAGAGTCCACGGCTGGACTTTGCCGCACAGTTACAAACGGCGGTGTTTGCTGCCTTTAGTGCATTACCTCGCTCTAATAAATGCAAGAGAAAGGTTAAACATAGCTCTCCTGACCCGGAGTCATCCGATGATGAGTTAACCTCTATAGCTTCAGAGGTTGAAGCCCGAGCAACCCAAGAGTAATTGGAAGCCGGCTCACTCCCGGAATAAGTCCAAGCAGAATATGAAGCCCGATGAAAACAAATCGGCATGAAGGGGCGGCCCCAGATCCAGAATCAGATTGTGTAGGGGCAGACTCTCTTTTTTCAGACACCTGGTTCAAGGACGTACAGGATCCGTTTATTTATTCAAACCTTTTCGTGGTCCCAAAGAAGGAGGGAACTTTACGCCCAATTCTGGACCTAAAGTGCTTAAATAAATTTCTCAGTGTCCCTTCCTTCAAGATGGAGATAAGGTCCATCCTTCCTTTAATTCAGGAAGGCCAGTTTATGACCACTATAGATCTAAAGGACGCTTACCTTCATGTTCCAATCCACAAGGAACACTTTCAGTTCCTGAGGTTTGCATTCCTGGACCAGCACTTCCAGTTCATTGCCCTTCCGTTTGGCCTAGATACTGCCCCAAGAATCTTTATGAAGGTTATGGGGCTCTTCTTGTCGTTGCCAGAACTCAGGGTATTGCAGTAGCCCCATACTTGGACGATATTCTGGTGCAAGCACCATCTTGTGGAAGAATTCTCAGAGTCCCTTCTCCATCTTCTTTGATCACATGTATGGAAGATAAACTTGGAAAAGAGTTCTCTTTTCCCAAGTACCAGTGTGGAATTCCTGGGTTCTATAATAGACTCCATATCCATGAGGATATTTCTAATAGACCAGAGACGTTGCAAGCTAACTTCGGCATGTCTTACCCTCCGGACCTCCTTGAGTCCCTCTGTGGCTCAATGTATGGAGGTGATTGGTCTCATGGTGTCCTGCATGGACATCATTCCTTTTGCCAGTTTCTGTCTCAGACCTTTACAACTGTGCATGCTGAGGCAGTGGAACGGCGATCATTCAGATCTGTCTCAACAGATTGTATTAGACAGCCAGTCAAGAGAATCGCTCTCTTGGTGGCTCTGTCCAGATCATCTGTCCCGAGGGACATGCTTCTTAAGACCATCCTTCAAGATTGTGACTATGGACACAACCCTATCCAGATGGGGTGCTGTTTGGGGTGCCAGGAAAGCACAGGGGTTGTGGACTTGGGAGTCGTCCTCCCTCCCGATCAATATTTTGGAACTACAGCAATCTTCAAGGCCTAGAAGGCTTGGCTACTTCTGGGTTGGTCTCAGTTGATCAGATTCCAATCAGACAATATAACCTCAGTGGCTTACATCAACCATCAGAGGGGAACAAGAAGTTCCTTGGCGATGAAGGAAGTACAGTTCAGAGAAAAGAATCAAATCCTTCAATTTAATCACTGTAATGAAGGCTTGAATATTCAAACTAATAGATATAATTGCGTGCTTGTGGAGGGAGCCCATATAAACCAAGCCGTAATAAGGTACTACAAAAGTCCAGTAAATAATGTCTGTTAAGCAATGTCAGAAAAGTGAGAGACCTCTGGCAAAGAGTTTTTATATACAATATGTGCGTATATGTGCAGATGTATGCAAATACAGCTAAGCAAATCCTGCATCCGCTAAAGGAGAAACAATTACTATGAATGCCATGAATCATGCACAGGGTCTATCTCACTTCTTCCGTTGTCAAGATTGTAGCTCCTCAGGGTATATGACCCGATTCTTCCGTTATATGCAGTGGCACTGTGTGCGGTGGCTCTGCTCCTTCCAGGCGATTTAAATATGCCGCCACAATTAAACAAATCTTATGCACCGGCCAAACTGCTGCAATGGCGCTGCTCCTCCAAACGCCTAGACGTGGGCGTGTTACAGGTGTGTGCTATGCCGACCAATCCGCTGCAGCCTACTTTTGTCAATACAAATGCGGTGAGGCAAAACTTGGCCAATAGTATGGCTAGGATCAACAAGGTTGTATCCTCTTTTAAACAGGGAAAAGTTCCTCCGGATGGCAGTACAATGGAATATGCTTTATCAGGGGCTGATGAGCAACAACTCCAGGCAGGCTGTAGTGGACTCCAACTTCTCACAAGTCAATAGGCAAGGGTGGATAGTGCTCTCTTCTGGACAAGAAAGCATAAAGGACAAACAGGCAGAGCAGTATCCGTTTAATAATACTTAGCTTTTATTGTTCCATACAGAAGTATAAAAAGTAAATAATCCACACCAACAGTAAAAACAGGAATAAAAAAACAGCTGTGTACAAGGTGCTTACGCGTTTCAGCTAAAAAGCCGTAATCATAGCTAATCCTAAGATTGAAAAACACACTACTTATACCCTAACTAACACAGCCATTGGTTAAGAACAGCGATTACACAGCGGAATGATAATAGTAGTTGATTCTGCCTTAAGGGAACAACCCTCTACACTATGAACAAACAATTGATTAATATGGAAACCTCTAATCTTATTCATAAGGTGGAACATTTTACCTAAGGTAAAAGGAGAATTACTGTGTATAATACAATCAAAAGATTACATGAATTGAGAATAGGGATAAGTACATATTAGTGCAGGTTTAGAATATATATATATATATATATATATATATATATATATATATATATATATATATATATATATATATATATATATATATATATATATATAAAATAAATAAATAAGTAGATGAGCTAAGGAATGGCAAACCCGGATTAACTATGCCGTAGGTAATGGAGCTAGGTATATGCCCAGAAACACTACTTTGCAAATTAAAGAATAATAAATTAAACATCTGTTATTAAACAGGGCCTAAGGTCAAATATGCCAGGTGGGTATATATCTAGTTCTGCCAATGATTAATCAGGTCATATTCTGAATTAAATCCAAATGGAGTTCTGGTAACAATCCTGCATATTCAATACATTTCATTTCTGCTCAA
Source organism: Bombina bombina (assembly GCF_027579735.1). Lineage (NCBI taxonomy): Eukaryota > Metazoa > Chordata > Amphibia > Anura > Bombinatoridae > Bombina > Bombina bombina. Next base: position 254,842,009 of record NC_069502.1, read on the forward strand.
GATTTTATTTTTGTCACCACCTCTTTTGGGCAGAATAGTTTTGTCAATGACCTGCCACCTGAAGAAATTCAAACTCTTATTGTGACAGAGGGCAAAATTTTGGACAAGTGGGGTAGTGCATTTTCCAATAGAGATAGTAGAAAAATGTTCTCTTATTGTGGATCCAACATACTGCCGATTGCACAAAATACAAGTTATGACATAAGTAGAGTTACAATTCAGACAGTGTTTGATGTCAAAGGATTCTTGTGTTACTTCAGATTTAAATGTTTTCGAAAATGTGGCATAGTCACAAGGTTTACATTTATTTCTCCCACATTTAAACATACCTACGTGGGTTAACCATGAACTCTTATTTGGCAGAAGAGGGGGCAGATCTGAAGGAGACATAATATTGCCAATGGTCTTTCCAAGTCTTTATGAACATCTAATACCTCTGTCTACACAATCCATTAATTTATCGTCTGCAATAAGAAGTCTAAAATGCTTCTTGACAATCCCACACACTTGTCTATATTGGGCACTATGGCCTGTGGCAAAAGTCACTCCTCCAAATTGACCTGTCATATTCTCAGATCTAGCCCATCTACCTCAGTGCGGGCTCGATCTATAAGGGGTGTAGTCAGAGTATACTCTCAAAAAGAAGCGAATAGCTTCCAGCTCTTTATTGTGTGGTATAGATGAATATAGAGCAACCACATCAATAGAGAGCCAGGAATGTACCGCTGAGACCCACCTAATATCACTCATCAGTTTCAAGATGTGTTTGGTGTCCCTTAAATAGCTGTTCAATGAGACCACTAGAGGGCAGAGGATGGCATCAAGCCATTGGGACAACTGCTCCAATAGTGAGCTAATTCCACTCACTATCGGCGTCCCTTCACCTTCCTTAAGGATTTATGAACCTTAGGGAGGTGATGGAAAATAGGCACAATGGGATTGGGTACATACATAAAATCAAATATTTCCTCATCTATAAAACCTTTCTCTCGGGCATCATCTAAGAGTAGTGACAATTACCTCTGAAAAACTTTGGTAGGATCAGTGGTCAGGGTCCTATAGTTATTAACATCCTCAACCTGACGCTTGGCTTCCTGGATATAGGCACTCCTGTCCGAGACTACCACTGATCCCCCCCCTTATCTGATTATTTTATCACAATATCTTTGCAATCCTTCAACTAATTTAGTGCCTTTCTCTCCAAAGTATTTAGATTTGGAGAACTGCCTTCATTAGATATGCTCGAATTCAGAGATTTCAAATCTTTTTCAACCCTTTTATAAAAGGTTTCTAGACTGGTACCTCTACTCTGTATTGGGTAAAAGGTAGATGGATTTTCTCCAACATAGGTGTGTCCGGTCCACGGCGTCATCCTTACTTGTGGGATATTCTCTTCCCCAACAGGAAATGGCAAAGAGCCCAGCAAAGCTGGTCACATGATCCCTCCTAGGCTCCGCCTACCCCAGTCATTCTCTTTGCCGTTGTACAGGCAACATCTCCACGGAGATGGCTTAGAGTTTTTTAGTGTTTAACTGTAGTTTTTATTATTCAATCAAGAGTTTGTTATTTTAAAATAGTGCTGGTATGTACTATTTACTCTGAAACAGAAAAGAGATGAAGATTTCTGTTTGTAAGAGGAAAATGATTTTAGCAACCGTTACTAAAATCGATGGCTGTTCCACACAGGACTGTTGAGAGGAATTAACTTCAGTTGAGGGAACAGTGAGCAGAATTTTACTGCTTGAGGTATGACACATTCTAACAAGACGATGTAATGCTGGAAGCTGTCATTTTCCCTATGGGATCCGGTAAGCCATTTTTATTACAGACAATAAATAAGGGCTTCACAAGGGCTTTTTAAGACTGTAGACATTTTCTGGGCTAAATCGATTCATATATAAACATATTTAGCCTTGAGGAATCATTTTAATCTGGGTATTTTGTAAAATAATATTGGCAGGCACTGTTTTGGACACCTTATTCTCTAGGGGCTTTCCCTAATCATAGGCAGAGTCTCATTTTCGCGCCGGTATTGCGCACTTGTTTTTGAGAAGCATGACATGCAGTCGCATGTGTGAGGAGCTCTGATACATAGAAAAGACTTTCTGAAGGCGTCATTTGGTATCGTATTCCCCTTTGGGCTTGGTTGGGTCTCAGCAAAGCAGATACCAGGGACTGTAAAGGGGTTAAAGATAAAAACGGCTCAGGTTCCGTTATTTTAAGGGTTAAAGCTTCCAAATTTGGTGTGCAATACTTTTAAGGCTTTAAGACACTGTGGTGAAATTTTGGTGAATTTTGAACAATTCCTTCATACTTTTTCGCAATTGCAGTAATAAAGTGTGTTCAGTTTAAAATTTAAAGTGACAGTAACGGTTTTATTTTAAAACGTTTTTTGTACTTTGTTATCAAGTTTATGCCTGTTTAACATGTCTGAACTACCAGATAGACTGTGTTCTGAATGTGGGGAAGCCAAGGTTCCTTCTCATTTAAATAGATGTGATTTATGTGACACAAAATTTAGAGAAAATGATGCCCAAGATGATTCCTCAAGTGAGGGGAGTAAGCATGGTACTGCATCATCCCCTCCTTCGTCTACACCAGTCTTGCCCACTCAGGAGGCCCCTAGTACATCTAGCGCTCCAATACTCCTTACTATGCAACAATTAACGGCTGTAATGGATAATTCTATCAAAAACATTTTAGCCAAAATGCCCACTTATCAGCGTAAGCGCGACTGCTCTGTTTTAGATAATACTGAAGAGCATGAGGACGCTGATGATATTGTTTCTGAAGGGCCCCTACACCAGTCTGAGGGGGCCAGGGAGGTTTTGTCTGAGGGAGAAATTTCAGATTCAGGGAAAATTTCTCAACAAGCTGAACCTGATGTGATTACATTTAAATTTAAGTTGGAACATCTCCGCGCTCTGCTTAAGGAGGTGTTATCCACTCTGGATGATTGTGAGAATTTGATCATCCCAGAGAAACTATGTAAAATGGACAAGTTCCTAGAGGTCCCGGGGCCCCCCAGAAGCTTTTCCTATACCCAAGCGGGTGGCGGACATTGTAAATAAAGAATGGGAAAGGCCCGGTATACCTTTCGTCCCTCCCCCCATATTTAAAAAATTGTTTCCTATGGTCGACCCAGAAAGGACTTATGGCAGACAGTCCCCAAGGTCGAGGGGGCGGTTTCTACTTTAAACAAACGCACCACTATACCCATAGAAGATAGTTGTGCTTTCAAAGATCCTATGGATAAAAAATTAGAAGGTTTGCTTAAAAAGATGTTTGTTCAGCAAGGTTACCTTCTACAACCAATTTCATGCATTGTCCCTGTCACTACAGCCGCGTGTTTCTGGTTCGATGAGCTAGAAAAGGCGATCACTAGTGATTCTCCTCCTTATGAGGAGATTATGGACAGAATCCGTGCTCTCAAATTGGCTAATTCTTTCACCCTAGACGCCTCTTTGCAATTGGCTAGGTTAGCGGCGAAAAATTCTGGGTTTGCTATTGTGGCGCGCAGAGCGCTTTGGTTGAAATCTTGGTCAGCGGATGCGTCTTCCAAGAACAAATTGCTTAACATTCCTTTCAAGGGGAAAACGCTGTTTGGCCCTGACTTGAAAGAGATTATCTCTGATATCACTGGGGGTAAGGGCCACGCCCTTCCTCAGGATAGGTCTTTCAAGGCCAAAAATAAACCTAATTTTCGTCCCTTTCGTAGAAAACGGACCAGCCCCAAGTGCTACGTCCTCTAAGCAAGAGGGTAATACTTCTCAAGCCAAGCCAGCCTGGAGACCAATGCAAGGCTGGAACAAGGGAAAGCAGGCCAAGAAACCTGCTACTGCTACCAAGACAGCATGAAATGTTGGCCCCCGATCCGGGACCAGATCTGGTGGGGGGCAGACTCTCTCTCTTCGCTCAGGCTTGGGCAAGAGATGTTCTGGATCCTTGGGCACTAGAAATAGTCTCCCAAGGTTATCTTCTGGAATTCAAGGGGCTTCCCCCAAGGGGGAGGTTCCACAGGTCTCAATTGTCTTCAGACCACATAAAAAAACAGGCATTCTTACATTGTGTAGAAGACCTGTTAAAAATGGGAGTGATTCATCCTGTTCCATTAGGGGAACAAGGGATGGGGTTCTACTCCAATCTGTTCGTAGTTCCCAAAAAAGAGGGAACGTTCAGACCAATCTTAGATCTCAAGATCCTAAACAAGTTTCTCAAGGTTCCATCGTTCAAAATGGAAACCATTCGAACAATTCTTCCTTCCATCCAGGAAGGTCAATTCATGACCACGGTGGATTTAAAGGATGCGTATCTACATATTCCTATCCACAAGGAACATCATCGGTTCCTAAGGTTCGCATTCCTGGACAAGCATTACCAGTTCGTGGCACTTCCTTTCGGATTAGCCACTGCTCCAAGGATTTTCACAAAGGTACTAGGGTCCCTTCTAGCGGTGCTAAGACCAAGGGGCATTGCAGTAGTACCTTACTTGGACGACATTCTGATTCAAGCGTCGTCCCTTCCTCAAGCAAAGGCTCACACGGACATAGTCCTGGCCTTTCTCAGATCTCACGGATGGAAAGTGAACGTAGAAAAGAGTTCTCTATCTCCGTCAACAAGGGTTCCCTTCTTGGGAACAATAATAGACTCCTTAGAAATGAGGATTTTTCTGACAGAGGCCAGAAAAACAAAACTTCTAAACTCTTGTCAAATACTTCATTCCGTTCCTCTTCCTTCCATAGCGCAGTGCATGGAAGTAATAGGTTTGATGGTAGCGGCAATGGACATAGTTCCTTTTGCGCGCATTCATCTAAGACCATTACAACTGTGCATGCTCAGTCAGTGGAATGGGGACTATACAGACTTGTCTCCGACGATACAAGTAAATCAGAGGACCAGAGATTCACTCCATTGGTGGCTGTCCCTGGACAACCTGTCACAAGGGATGAACTTCCGCAGGCCAGAGTGGGTCATTGTCACGACCGACGCCAGTCTGATGGGCTGGGGCGCGGTCTGGGGACCCCTGAAAGCTCAGGGTCTTTGGTCTCGGGAAGAATCTCTTCTACCGATAAATATTCTGGAACTGAGAGCGATACTCAATGCTCTCAAGGCTTGGCCTTTGCTAGCTGAGGGCCAAGTTCATACGGTTTCAATCAGACAACATGACAACTGTTGCGTACATCAACCATCAGGGGGGAACAAGGAGTTCCCTGGCGATGGAAGAAGTGACCAAAATCATTCAATGGGCGGAGACTCACTCCTGCCACCTGTCTGCAATCCACATCCCAGGAGTGGAAAATTGGGAAGCGGATTTTCTGAGTCGTCAGACATTACATCCGGGGGAGTGGGAACTCCATCCGGAAATCTTTGCCCAAATTACTCAACTGTGGGGCATTCCAGACATGGATCTGATGGCCCTCTCGTCAGAACTTCAAGGTTCCTTGCTACGGGTCCAGATCCAGGGATCCCAAGGCGACTCTAGTAGATGCACTAGTAGCACCTTGGACCTTCAAACTAGCTTATGTATTCCCGCCGTTTCCTCTCATCCCCAGGCTGGTAGCCAGGATCAATCAGGAGAGGGCATCGGTGATCTTGATAGCTCCTGCGTGGCCACGCAGGACTTGGTATGCAGATCTGGTGAATATGTCATCGGCTCCACCATGGAAGCTACCTTTGAGACGAGACCTTCTTGTTCAAGGTCCGTTCGAACATCCGAATCTGGTCTCACTCCAACTGACTGCTTGGAGATTGAACGCTTGATCTTATCAAAGCGAGGGTTCTCAGATTCTGTTATTGATACTCTTGTTCAGGCCAGAAAGCCTGTAACTAGAAAAATTTACCACAAAATATGGAAAAAATATATCTGTTGGTGTGAATCTAAAGGATTCCCTTGGGACAAGGTAAAAATTCCTAAGATTCTATCCTTTCTTCAAGAAGGATTGGAGAAAGGATTATCTGCAAGTTCCTTGAAGGGACAGATTTCTGCCTTGTCTGTGTTACTTCACAAAAAGTTGGCAGCTGTGCCAGATGTTCAAGCCTTTGTTCAGGCTCTGGTTAGAATCAAGCCTGTTTACAAACCTTTGACTCCTCCTTGGAGTCTCAACTTAGTTCTTTCAGTTCTTCAGGGGGTTCCGTTTGAACCCTTACATTCCGTTGATATTAAGTTATTATCTTGGAAAGTTTTGTTTTTGGTTGCAATTTCTTCTGCTAGAAGAGTTTCAGAATTATCTGCTCTGCAGTGTTCTCCTCCTTATCTGGTGTTCCATGCAGATAAGGTGGTTTTACGTACTAAACCTGGTTTTCTTCCGAAAGTTGTTTCTAACAAAAACATTAACCAGGAGATAGTCGTGCCTTCTTTGTGTCCGAATCCAGTTTCAAAGAAGGAACGTTTGTTGCACAATTTGGATGTTGTTCGCGCTCTAAAATTCTATTTAGATGCTACAAAGGATTTTAGACAAACATCTTCCTTGTTTGTTGTTTACTCTGGTAAAAGGAGAGGTCAAAAAGCAACTTCTACCTCTCTCTCTTTTTGGATTAAAAGCATCATCAGATTGGCTTATGAGACTGCCGGACGGCAGCCTCCTGAAAGAATCACAGCTCATTCCACTAGGGCTGTGGCTTCCACATGGGCCTTCAAGAACGAGGCTTCTGTTGATCAGATATGTCGGGCAGCGACTTGGTCTTCACTGCACACTTTTACCAAATTTTACAAGTTTGATACTTTTGCTTCTTCTGAGGCTATTTTTGGGAGAAAGGTTTTGCAAGCCGTGGTGCCTTCCATTTAGGTGACCTGATTTGCTCCCTCCCTTCATCCGTGTCCTAAAGCTTTGGTATTGGTTCCCACAAGTAAGGATGACGCCGTGGACCGGACACACCTATGTTGGAGAAAACAGAATTTATGTTTACCTTATAATTTACTTTCTCAATGGGTGTGTCCGGTCCACGGCCCGCCCTGGTTTTTTAATCAGGTCTGATAATTTTTTTTTCTTTAACTACAGTCACCACGGTATCATATGGTTTCTCCTATGCAAATATTCCTCCTTTACGTCGGTCGAATGACTGGGGTAGGCGGAGCCTAGGAGGGATCATGTGACCAGCTTTGCTGGGCTCTTTGCCATTTCCTGTTGGGGAAGAGAATATCCCACAAGTAAGGATGACGCCGTGGACCGGACACACCGTTGGAGAAAGTAATTTATCAGGTAAACATAAATTCTGTTTTTGAAACCACAAAATTTATTTCGTTCCCCTACCTCTCCTGCATCGTTGCTGTCATCCCACAGGATACTTTCCAAGGTGACCTTGTCACATGCCTGATCGAAAGAGCAATCAGTTTTCCTTGTTAACAGCAACGGAGGTGGAAGGAGGGGCCAGATCTATATTACCAAAATGTCTGCGCAAGGTAATGTTTCTAATTAGTCGATTAACATACAAGATAGTTTGGAGCACAGTAAAATTATTTGTTGGCACAAAATTCAGATCATATCCCAGTACCTTAATCTGAGTAGAAGACAGTACCTTACTTGACAGATTGATTACATTATGGGTTTGTACTTTGTCTGTACCCTGTTGCCCCTTAGCTGGTATCTGTTTTGTGTATTCTGAATTGTACCTCCCCCTGTGGGTTGAAACTGAATAAGTGGAAAAACCTGTTCTATTTGTTGTCTATTATCTTCTAGAACAGGAGTTTGAGTAGTACTGGATGCTGAGGGATGGTAGTTTAAATGTACAGTATAAGATTCATGATGACCACCTGTCTTACTAATTACTACCATGGGTTGTTCCTGATGTCTGATCTGGAGTTGGTTACCAATCAGTACAGGCCCCTGAATAGGGTGTTTGTGGTACCTAGTGTCAGTATATTTATGTTGTATATTAGCTGCTAAATAATCCGGGGCTCTAGAATAGACAGGAGTATTCTTGAGAATCCCTGGTCTCTCAAGTGAGGTATCCTCTTTTCCAGAGCTATCCTCACATGAGGATGCTTCACTATCTGTGAAATGTACTTGCCTATTTTGATTGTCCCGTCTAGAGCCTCTTCTACGTCTGTTTCTACCTCTACCAAAGGGTCTTAGTTGGAAATTCCCACCTAGAGGAAAATCTTTACTTACGATTCCAAACATACACAGTATTTACGTTATAATATGTAACATCCCTTAAATACCTAGTGTTTTTAACAGTTACAACTTTATTTTTAACACTAGCTAAGACAGATTTCAAGGTGGAATCATACTGTGAATAATTAGGTTCAGTCTGGCGTGCCAAAAGTTCATTCTGGACTTCATGAATATTTTACCTTAGATCATCAAGCTGTTTAACTTTAAATGCAATGAGTAACAGCATTAAACGAGCAGAACATTCACTCAAGATATCATTCCAGGAGTTAATAAATTCTGTATCAGATGTTTCAAATGTAGGGAATTTACTTAGATGAAGTCCCTTTGGTATGATTTTGAGTTTTAAGTACTGTTCCAAAGTCCATATGTCCCACTGGAGTTTAGTCTCCTTTATCAACAGTCTTTCTGTCTCAATAAACAGATTACTTAAAGTGATGTCAGATTTATCTGAAGAAAAGATCTTGTCTAGTTCAAGATTGGATGAAGGAAGTATGTTCACTGTCAGCGATCCACAATCCGGTTGTGGACAACTGGGAGGGGGGATTTTCTCAGCAGGCAATCCTTCCATCCAGGGGAATGGTCTCTCCATCCCGATCTGTTTGCATAGATATGCAGCAAGTGGGGGACGCCGGAGATAGATCTCATGGAGTCCCGTCTCAATACCAAGCTACCCAGGTATGGGTCGATGTCGAGGGATCCCAAAGTGGATCTAATAGATGCACTAGCAGTGCCCTGGAGGTTCAAACTCATATATATTTCTTTCATGTAATTGGCAAGAGTCCATGAGCTAGTGATGTATGGGATATACAATCCTACCAGGAGGGGCAAAGTTTCCCAAACCTCAAAATGCTTATAAATACACCCCTCACCACACCCACAATTCAGTTTTACAAACTTTGCCTCCTATGGAGGTGGTGAAGTAAGTTTGTGCTAAGATTTCTAAGTTGACATGCGCTTCTCAGCATTTTGAAGCCCGATTCCTCTCAGAGTACAGTGAATGTCAGAGGGATGTCAAGGGAGTATCACCTATTGAATGCAATGGTTTTCCTATTTCATAGGTTCTCTGTTATCGGTCGTAGAGATTCATCTCCTACCTCAGTTACATTGTGCGTCATACTTGGCGCCAAATATTTTCATTATTTAACACCCCATTTCTATTTGCCTCTGGTTTTTTTCTATGCCAGAGGGTTATGCTATTTGCATTTTTCTCCCATTCCTGAAACTGCCATGTGCTGGGCAGGTCAGTGTCTGTGTGTCTGATTAAGGCAAATTCATACTATACACACACAGTAATACTCACATATTGTCTCTGCAGTTCCCATGCAGATTCCATTGCACTTAGTGATATAGATGAATAATTAGCTAGATGGCATTTTATCCCATGGGGAGCTCCTGTCACTGTCCCCAGCAGAAGAGCAATCAGTGATGTCACAGCAGTAATTCTGATAATGGTCTCCATTCTTGAATATTTTGCAAGATGTCTCAATCTGATCCTGTCTCAGAAGTATCTGTTGAAGCTTTGCTGCCTGATGTCGGTTCTACTAAAGCTAAGTGCATTATATTTCCGAATGTCATTTGTAGTAGTTGTCATGATAAACTTTTACATGCAGATATTGTGTCCATCAGTAAATAGTACATTGTCTGTTGTTGTTGTTCCTTCAACTTTTAATGTACGTGTTATACCTATGAAATTTAAAGAATTTGTTACTGATTCTATTCAGAATGCTTTTGTCTGCTATTCTGCCTTTTAGTTAATATAAAGGTCTTTTAAAACTTCTCATAAGGTTGATGAAATTTTAAATGACCGACAACATAATCAATTATCCTCCTCTGATGAGGATCTACCTGATTCAGAAGATCCTTCCTCCGATATTGACACTAACAAATCTACTTATTTATTTAAAATGAAGTATTTTCGTTCTTTGTTAAAAGAAGTGTTAATTATTTTGGATATCGTGGAAACTAGTCCTCTTGATATTAGAACTAGTCAATTCTGTTTTTAAACCTCCTGTGGTTACTGCAGAGGTTTTTCCTGTTCCTGATGCTATTTCTGATATGATTTCTAAGGAATGGAATAAGCCAGGTACTTCTTTTATTCCTTCTTCAAGGTTTTAAAAATTGTATCCTTTACCAGAAATTTCTATAGAGTTTTGGGAAAAGATCCTCAAAGTTGTTGGGGCTATTTCTACTTTTGCTGAATGTACCTTTATTCCTATGGAAGATAGTACTTAAGTTCCTTTAGATAGGAAACTTGAATATTTTCTAAGGAAAGCTTATTTATATTCAGGTCTTCTCAGGCCTGCAATTTCTTTGGCGGATGCTGCTGCTGCATCAACATTTTTGTTGGAGAATTAGCGCAACAAGAATTGGATTCTGATTTATCTAGCATTGTTCGCTTACTGCAACATACTAATCATTTCTGATGCCATTTTTTTATATCATCAAGATTGATGTTAGATCTATGTCTTTAGCTATTTTTAGCTAGAAGAGCTTTATGGCTTAAATCTTGGAATGCTGATATGACTTAAGTCTAGATTGCCATCTTTTTCTTTCCAAGGTAAAAAGAGACCTAAGGGTAATTCTAAAACTTCTAATCGTTTTCGTTAATAAGGAACAAAAACCTAATCCTTCCCTAAGGAATCTGTTTCCAATTGGAAACCTTCATTAAATTGTAATAAATCCAAGCCATTTAAGAAACCAAAAGCCAGCCCCTAAGTCCGCATGAAGGTGCGACTCTCATTCCAGCTCAGCTGGTAGGGGGCAGATTAAGGTTTTTTTCTTTTGCATGATGTACCGAGTCCACGGATTCATCCTTACTTGTGGGATATTCTCCTTCCTAACAGGAAGTGGCAAAGAGAGCACCACAGCAGAGCTGCCTATATAGCTCCCCCATTAACTCCACCCCCAGTCATTCTCTTTGCCGGCTCTAAGCAGGAAGGGTAAAGGGAAAGAGGTGTTAAGCTGTTAGTTTATTTTTAACTACAATCAAGAGTTTGTTATTTTTAAATGGTACCGGTGTTGTACTATTTACTCTCAGGCAGGACATAGATGAAGATTTCTGCCTGGAGGATTATGATCTTAGCATTTGTAACTAAGGTCCACTGCTGTTTCCACAGTAGCTGAGGAGTACAGGAAAACTTCAGTGTGAGGAACGGTTTCTTGCTATGCAGCAATGAGGTATGTTCAGTCATATTTTCTGCAGAGACTGTGTTAACTCAGAAAGGCTGACAGTATCCCCATTAGGGGAAGGGTAAGCAGTAATCCTAGTTTGAATGAGGCTTTACTTGCTGGCATGAAGGGCTAAGTTTTTTTGGGCACTTAGTTTGTTTATTAAGAAGGTGACAAACGTTTGTGTGTTCTGGGAGTAACGTTTTTTTATGGGAATGTTTGCTTGAGGGGTCATTTGGCTTAATTAGGGTTGTTATAACCCACATGGTTTTCAAACTTAGTTTGCTAGATTTGTGTAGGCCCTAGCAACATCGAGTGAGGTGGGTGGGGCCTATTTTCGCGCCTCAGTTGCACACTTAATAATTCAGACAAGCAGCAAGCAACTTCTCCTGAGCTCCTGATAGTCTTCTGAGGGCCTATTCGAAGTTTTAACCCCAGATTAGGGTTCCTAAGAGCAGGGAGTGCCACAGCAGAGCTGTGGCAAGGTGCTAATAGGGGTTTTAACCGTTTTTTAGACAAATTTAAATCCGGTTTTGTCATTTGTGGGGTTATTGTTTCTTTACTTGTGGTGCAATCCTTCTAAGGCTTTGTGGGTACACTGTAAAAATTTCGGAAAATTTGAAGCAATTTTACCCTGTTTTGCAGTTTGTGTATGACTTTTTTTCTCTTAAAAGCACAGTACCGTTTTTGCAAATTGTGTTTCTTTCATGTAATTAGCAAGAGTCCATGAGCTAGTGACGTATGGGATATACATTCCTACCAGGATGGGCAAAGTTTCCCAAACCTTAAAATGCCTATAAATACACCCCTCACCACACCCACAATTCAGTTTTACAAACTTTGCCTCCCATGGAGGTGGTGAAGTAAGTTTGTGCTAGATTCTACGTTGATATGCGCTTCGCAGCAGGCTGGAGCCCCGGTTTTCCTCTCAGAGTGCAGTGAATGTCAGAGGGATGTGAAGAGAGTATTGCCTATTTGAATTCAATGGTCTCCTTCTACGGGATCTATTTCATAGGTTCTCTGTTATCGGTCGTAGAGATTCATCTCTTACCTCCCTTTTCAGATCGACGATATACTCTTATATACCATTACCTCTACTGATTCTCGTTTCAGTACTGGTTTGGCTATCTACTATATGTAGATGAGTGTCTTAAGGTAAGTAAGTCTTATTTTATTATGACACTCTAAGCTATGGTTGGGCACTTTCTATGTAAAGTTCTAAATATATGTCTTTAAACTTATATTTGCCATGATTCAGGATAATCAGTATTCCTTTAAAATTCAGACTATCAGTTTCATTATTTGGGATAATGCATTTTAATTAAATTTATTTTTCTTTACCTTGAAAATTTTCAATTGATCATTTTTCCCTGTGTGCTGTTAGGCTCGCGGGGGCAGAAAATGTTTCTTTTTATTGCGTCATTCTTGGCGCGGACTTTTTTGGCGCAAAATTTTCGTCATTTCTGGCGCCGTAGTTGACGCCGGAAGTTGTATTCTGTTAAACGTCATTTTTGACGCATGTGTATTCAGACATTTTTTTTGCGCCAAAAAATGTGGGCGTCGGTTCTGGCGTCAGAGGATGTGGCGTCATACTTGGCGCCAAATATATGGGCTTTGTATTTAGCGCCAATAATGTGGGCGTCATATTTGGCGCCAAAAAATGTGGGCGTACTTTTTTGTTTCACTTTTTTTCCCTCACATTATTTAACCCCTTAACGCCCGAGGACGTGCAGGGTACGTCCTCTAAAGGATGTCAGTTAACGACCAAGGACGTACCCTGCACGTCCTCGGTGTGGAAAGCAGCTGGAAGCGATCCTGCTCGCGTCCAGCTGCTTTCCGGTTATTGCAGCGATGCCTCGATATCGAGGCATCCTGCAATAACACTGTCTGGCCATCCGATGCAGAGAGAGCCACTCTGTGGCCCTCTCTGCACCGGACATCGATGGCCGGTATCGTTGGTGGGTGGGAGCCGACTTGGGAGGCGGGTGGGCGGCCATCGGTGAGTTGCGTAAGGTGGAGGGGGGCGGGATCGGAAGCGGAGCCGACGGGGGCGCGCACGGGTGCACGGGGGGTGGCGGGCGGGCGCGTGCACGGGGCGGGAGCGGGTGGGAACCGCTACACTACAGAAAAAAATTAAATAAACGTTTTTTTTCTAACCATCTAAGGGATCTGGAAGGGGTGGGGGGTTGGTCTTGGGGGGGGGGGAAAGCTACACTACAGAAAAGGGACATATTTCTCCAACATAGGTGTGTCCGGTCCACGGCGTCATCCTTACTTGTGGGATATTCTCTTCCCCAACAGGAAATGGCAAAGAGCCCAGCAAAGCTGGTCACATGATCCCTCCTAGGCTCCGCCTACCCCAGTCATTCTCTTTGCCGTTGTACAGGCAACATCTCCACGGAGATGGCTTAGAGTTTTTTAGTGTTTAACTGTAGTTTTTCATTATTCAATCAAGAGTTTGTTATTTTCAAATAGTGCTGGTACGTACTATTTACTCAGAAACAGAAAAGAGATGAAGAATTCTGTTTGTATGAGGAAAATGATTTTAGCAACCGTAACTAAAATCCATGGCTGTTCCACACAGGACTGTTGAGAGCAATTAACTTCAGTTGGGGGAACAGTTTGCAGTCCCTTGCTGCTTGAGGTATGACACATTCTAACAAGACGATGTAATGCTGGAAGCTGTCATTTTCCCTATGGGATCCGGTAAGCCATGTTTATTACGATTGTAAATAAGGGCTTCACAAGGGCTTATTTAGACTGTAGACTTTTTTTGGGCTAAATCGATTGATATTAACACTTATTTAGCCTTGAGGAATCATTTATTCTGGGTATTTTGATATAATAATATCGGCAGGCACTGTTTTAGACACCTTATTCTTTAGGGGCTTTCCCAAAGCATAGGCAGAGTCTCATTTTCGCGCCGGTGTTGCGCACTTGTTTTTGAGAGGCATGGCATGCAGTCGCATGTGAGAGGAGCTCTGATACTTATAAAAGACTTCTGAGGGCGTCATTTGGTATCGTATTCCCCTTTGGGTTTGGTTGGGTCTCAGCAAAGCAGATACCAGGGACTGTAAAGGGGTTAAAGCTTAAAACGGCTCCGGTTCCGTTATTTTAAGGGTTAAAGCTTCCAAAATTGGTGTGCAATATTTTCAAGGCTTTAAGACACTGTGGTGAAAATTTGGTGAATTTTGAACAATTCCTTCATGTTTTTTCGCAATTGCAGTAATAAAGTGTGTTCAGTTTAAAATTTAAAGTGACAGTAACGGTTTTATTTTAAAACGTTTTTGTACTTTCTTATCAAGTTTATGCCTGTTTAACATGTCTGAACTACCAGATAGACTGTGTTCTGAATGTGGGGAAGCCGGAATTCCTATTCATTTAAATAAATGTGATTTATGTGATAATGACAATGATGCCCAAGATGATTCCTCAAGTGAGGGGAGTAAGCATGGTACTGCATCATTCCCTCCTTCGTCTACACGAGTCTTGCCCACTCAGGAGGCCCCTAGTACATCTAGCGCGCCAATACTCCTTACTATGCAACAATTAACGGCTGTAATGGATAATTCTGTCAAAAACATTTTAGCCAAAATGAACCCTTGTCAGCGTAAGCGTGGATGCTCTGTTTTAGTTACTGAAGAGCATGACGACGCTGATATTAATATCTCTGAAGGGCCCCTAACCCAATCTGAGGGGGCCAGGGAGGTTTTGTCTGAGGGAGAAATTACTGATTTAGGGAACATTTCTCAGCAGGCTGAATCTGATGTGATTACATTTAAATTTAAATTGGAACATCTCCGCATTTTGCTTAAGGAGGTATTATCCACTCTGGATGATTGTGAAAATTTGGTCATCCCAGAGAAACTATGTAAAATGGACAAGTTCCTAGAGGTGCCGGGGCTCCCAGAAGCTTTTCCTATACCCAAGCGGGTGGCGGACATTGTTAATAAAGAATGGGAAAGGCCCGGTATTCCTTTCGTCCCTCCCCCCATATTTAAAAAATTGTTTCCTATGGTCGACCCCAGAAAGGACTTATGGCAGTCTGTCCCCAAGGTCGAGGGAGCGGTTTCTACTTTAAACAAACGCACCACTATTCCCATAGAGGATAGTTGTGCTTTCAAAGATCCTATGGATAAAAAATTAGAAGGTTTGCTTAAAAAGATGTTTGTTCAGCAGGGTTACCTTCTACAACCCATTTCATGCATTGTCCCTGTCACTACAGCCGCATATTTCTGGTTTGATGAACTGATTAAGGTGCTCGATAGTGACTCTCCTCCTTATGAGGAGATTATGGACAGAGTCAATGCTCTCAAATTGGCTAATTCTTTCACTCTAGACGCCTCTTTGCAATTGGCTAAGTTAGCGGCTAAAAATTCTGGGTTTGCTATTGTGGCGCGCAGAGCGCTTTGGTTGAAATCTTGGTCGGCTGATGCGTCTTCCAAGAACAAGCTACTAAACATTCCTTTCAAGGGGAAAACGCTGTTTGGTCCTGACTTGAAAGAGATTATCTCTGATATCACTGGGGGTAAGGGCCACGCCCTTCCTCAGGATCGGCCTTTCAAGGCTAAAAATAGACCTAATTTTCGTCCCTTTCGTAAAAACGGACCAGCCCAAGGTGCTACGTCCTCTAAGCAAGAGGGTAATACTTCTCAGGCCAAGCCAGCTTGGAGACCAATGCAAGGCTGGAACAAGGGAAAGCAGGCCAAGAAACCTGCCACTGCTACCAAGACAGCATGAAATATTGGCCCCCGATCCGGGACCGGATCTGGTGGGGGGCAGACTCTCTCTCTTCGCTCAGGCTTGGGCAAGAGATGTTCTGGATCCTTGGGCGCTAGAAATAGTCTCCCAGGGTTATCTTCTGGAATTCAAGGGACTTCCCCCAAGGGGGAGGTTCCACAGGTCTCAGTTGTCTTCAGACCACATAAAAAGACAGGCGTTCTTACATTGTGTAGAAGACCTGTTAAAAATGGGAGTGATTCATCCTGTTCCATTAAGAGAACAAGGGATGGGGTTCTACTCCAACCTGTTCATAGTTCCCAAAAAAGAGGGAACGTTCAGACCAATCCTAGATCTCAAGATCTTAAACAAATTTCTCAAGGTCCCATCGTTCAAGATGGAAACCATTCGAACTATCCTTCCTTCCATCCAGGAAGGTCAATTCATGACCACGGTGGATTTAAAGGATGCGTATCTACATATTCCTATCCACAAGGAACGTCATCGGTTCCTAAGGTTTGCATTCCTGGACAAACATTACCAGTTCGTGGCGCTTCCTTTCGGATTAGCCACTGCTCCAAGGATTTTCACAAAGGTACTAGGGTCCCTTCTAGCGGTGCTAAGACCAAGGGGCATTGCAGTAGTACCCTACCTGGACGACATTCTGATTCAAGCGTCGTCCCTCCCTCGAGCAAAGGCTCACACGGACATCGTCCTGGCCTTTCTCAGATCTCACGGCTGGAAAGTGAACGTGGAAAAGAGTTCTCTATCCCCGTCAACAAGGGTTCCCTTCTTGGGAACAATTATAGACTCCTCAGAAATGAGGATTTTTCTAACAGAGGCCAGAATAACAAAGCTTCTGGACTCTTGTCGGATACTCCATTCCGTTCCTCTTCCTTCCGTAGCTCAGTGCATGGAAGTGATCGGGTTGATGGTAGCGGCAATGGACATAGTTCCTTTTGCGCGCATTCATCTAAGACCATTACAACTGTGCATGCTCAGTCAGTGGAATGGGGACTATACAGACTTGTCTCCAAAGATACAAGTAAATCAGAGGACCAGAGACTCACTCCGTTGGTGGCTGTCCCTGGACAACCTGTCACAAGGGATGACATTCCGCAGACCAGAGTGGGTCATTGTCACGACCGACGCCAGTCTGACGGGCTGGGGCGCGGTCTGGGGATCCCTGAAAGCTCAGGGTCTTTGGTCTCGGGAAGAATCTCTTCTACCGATAAATATTCTGGAACTGAGAGCGATATTCAATGCTCTCAAGGCTTGGCCTCAGCTAGCGAGGACCAAGTTCATACGGTTTCAATCAAACAACATGACGACTGTTGCGTACATCAACCATCAGGGGGGAACAAGGAGTTCCCTAGCGATGGAGGAAGTGACCAAGATTATTCTATGGGCGGAGTCTCACTCCTGCCACCTGTCTGCTATCCACATCCCGGGAGTGGAGAATTGGGAAGCGGATTTTCTGAGTCGTCAGACATTGCATCCGGGGGAGTGGGAACTCCATCCGGAAATCTTTGCCCTAGTCACTCAGCTGTGGGGCATTCCAGACATGGATCTAATGGCCTCTCGTCAGAACTTCAAAGTTCCCTGTTACGGGTCCAGATCCAGGGATCCCAAGGCGGCTCTAGTGGATGCACTAGTAGCACCTTGGACCTTCAAACTAGCTTATGTGTTTCCGCCGTTTCCTCTCATTCCCAGGCTGGTAGCCAGGATCAATCAGGAGAGGGCGTCGGTGATCTTGATAGCTCCTGCGTGGCCACGCAGGACTTGGTATGCAGATCTGGTGAATATGTCATCGGCTCCACCTTGGAAGCTACCTTTGAGACGAGACCTTCTTGTTCAGGGTCCGTTCGAACATCCGAATCTGGTTTCACTCCAGCTGACTGCCTGGAGATTGAACGCTTGATTTTATCGAAGCGAGGTTTCTCAGATTCTGTTATCGATACTCTTGTTCAGGCCAGAAAGCCTGTAACTAGAAAGATTTACCTCAAAATTTGGAAAAAATATATCTGTTGGTGTGAATCTAAAGGATTCCCTTGGGACAAGGTTAAGATTCCTAGGATTCTATCATTCCTTCAAGAAGGATTGGAAAAAGGATTATCGGCAAGTTCCCTGAAGGGACAAATTTCTGCCTTGTCGGTGTTACTTCACAAAAAGCTGGCA
Source organism: Bombina bombina (assembly GCF_027579735.1). Classification (NCBI taxonomy): domain Eukaryota; kingdom Metazoa; phylum Chordata; class Amphibia; order Anura; family Bombinatoridae; genus Bombina; species Bombina bombina. The sequence goes on from NC_069502.1 coordinate 254,860,188, forward strand.
GCTGTGCCAGATGTTCAAGCCTTTGTTCAGGCTCTGGTTAGAATCAAGCCTGTTTACAAACCTTTGACTCCTCCTTGGAGTCTCAATTTAGTTCTTTCAGTTCTTCAGGGGGTTCCGTTTGAACCCTTACATTCCGTTGATATTAAGTTATTATCTTGGAAAGTTTTGTTTTTAGTTGCAATTTCTTCTGCTAGAAGAGTTTCAGAATTATCTGCTCTGCAGTGCTCTCCTCCTTATCTGGTGTTCCATGCAGATAAGGTGGTTTTACGTACTAAACCTGGTTTTCTTCCAAAAGTTGTTTCTAACAAAAACATTAACCAGGAGATTATCGTACCTTCTCTGTGCCCGAAACCAGTTTCAAAGAAGGAACGTTTGTTGCACAATTTGGATGTTGTTCGCGCTCTAAAATTCTATTTAGATGCTACAAAGGATTTTAGACAAACATCTTCCTTGTTTGTTGTTTATTCAGGTAAAAGGAGAGGTCAAAAAGCAACTTCTACCTCTCTCTCTTTTTGGATTAAAAGCATCATCAGATTGGCTTACGAGACTGCCGGACGGCAGCCTCCCGAAAGAATCACAGCTCATTCCACTAGGGCTGTGGCTTCCACATGGGCCTTCAAGAATGAGGCTTCTGTTGATCAGATATGTAGGGCAGCGACTTGGTCTTCACTGCACACTTTTACCAAATTTTACAAGTTTGATACTTTTGCTTCTTCTGAGGCTATTTTTGGGAGAAAGGTTTTGCAAGCCGTGGTGCCTTCCATTTAGGTGACCTGATTTGCTCCCTCCCTTCATCCGTGTCCTAAAGCTTTGGTATTGGTTCCCACAAGTAAGGATGACGCCGTGGACCGGACACACCTATGTTGGAGAAAACAGAATTTATGTTTACCTGATAAATTTCTTTCTCCAACGGTGTGTCCGGTCCACGGCCCGCCCTGGTTTTTTTAATCAGGTCTGATAATTTATTTTCTTTAACTACAGTCACCACGGTACCATATGGTTTCTCCTATGCTAATATTCCTCCTTAACGTCGGTCGAATGACTGGGGTAGGCGGAGCCTAGGAGGGATCATGTGACCAGCTTTGCTGGGCTCTTTGCCATTTCCTGTTGGGGAAGAGAATATCCCACAAGTAAGGATGACGCCGTGGACCGGACACACCGTTGGAGAAAGAAATTTATCAGGTAAACATAAATTCTGTTTTTATTTAAAAAAAAGCATTTTTTTTCACTAAACTGGGTACTGGCAGACAGCTGCCAGTACCCAAGATGGCGCACATTAAGTCAGAGGGGGAGGGTTAGAGAGCTGTTTAGTGGGGGATCAGTGAGGTTGGGGGCTAAGGGGGATCCCTACACAGAAGCATATGTAAATATGCTAACAAAAAATGCACAAAAAAGCCCAAATATACCTTTTATTTTAGTACTGGCAGAGTTTCTGCCAGTACTTAAGATGGCGGGGACATTTGTGGGGTAGGGGAGGGAAGAGAGATGTTTGGGAGGGATCAGGGGGTCTGATGTTTCAGGTGGGAGGCTGATCTTTACACTAAAGCTAAAATTAACCCTGCAAGCTCCCTACAAGCTACCTAATTAACCCCTTCACTGCTAGCCATAATACACGTGTGATGCACAGCGCCATTTAGCAGCATTCTAATTACCAAAAAGCAACTCCAAAGTCATATATGTCTGCTATTTCTGAACAAAGGGGATCCCAGAGAAGCATTTACAACCATTTGTGCCATAATTGCACAAGCTGTTTGTAAATTATTTCAGTGAGAAACCTAAAATTGTGAAAAATTTTACGTTTTTTTTAATTTGATCGCATTTGGCGGTGAAATGGTGGCATGAAATATACCAAAATGGGCCTAGATCAATACTTGGGGTTGTCTACTACACTACACTAAAGCTAAAATTACCCCAAAAAGCTCCTTACATGCTCCCTAATTAACCCCTTCACTGCTGGGCATAATACACGTGTGGTGCGCAGTGGCATTTAGCGGCCTTCTAATTACCAAAAAGCAATGCCAAAGCCATATATGTCTGCTATTTCTGAACAAAGGGGATCCCAGAGAAGAATTTACAACCATTTATGCCATAATTGCACAAGCAGTTTGTAAATAATTTCAGTGAGAAACTGAAAGTTTGTGAAAAAATTTGTGAAAAAGTGAACAATTTTTTGTATTTGATCGCATTTGGCGGTGAAATGGTGGCATGAAATATACCAAAATGGGCCTAGATCAATAATTTGGGATGTCTTCTAAAAAAAAATATATACATGTCAATGGATATTCAGGGATTCCTGAAAGATATTAGTGTTCTAATGTAACTAGCGTTAATTTTGAAAAAAAATGGTTTGAAAATAGCAAAGTGCTACTTGTATTTATGGCCCTATAAGTTACAAAAAAAGCAAAGAAGATGTAAACATTGGGTATTTCTAAACTCAGGACAAAATTTAGAAACAATTTAGCATGGGTGTTTTTTGGTGGTTGTAGATATGTAACAGATTTTGGGGTTCAAAGTTAGAAAAAGTGTGTTTTTTTCCATTTTTCCTCATATTTTATAATTTTTTTTATAGTAAATGATAAGATATGATGAAAATAATGGTATTTTTAGAAAGTCCATTTAATGGCGAGAAAAGCGGTATATAATATGTGTGGGTACAGTAAATGAGTAAGAGGAAAATTTCAGCTAAACACAAACACTGCAGAAATGTAAAAATAGCCTTGGTCCCAAACGGACAGAAAATGGAAAAGTGCTCTGGTCACTAAGGGGTTAAACCTCACTTTTTTATTGCTTCTGGTTTCTAGAAGCTTATTATTTTGCATTCTTTTCCCATTCCTGAAACTGTCATTTAAGGAATTTGATAATTTTGCTTTAAATATTGTTTTTTTCTATTACATATTGCAAGATTTCACTGTTCCTGTTTCAAAACAATCTAAGAGGATTCCTGTTGACTGAGTTCATTCCTACCAAAGCTAAGTTCATTTATTTTAAATATTATGAATGTTTATCTTTAGCTATGGTTTGTAATAAGTTATCATGATAAACTTTTACATGCAGAATCCATTAGTATTTATGCTTTATATATTGCCATTCTTTTTACATCTTATGTACAAGAAATATTTAGAAGATTTATAAGAAATATTTTTCTGATTCTATTTTAAAGGCTTTGTCTGACATTGTGCCTTCTAATAAAATTTTTAGGTCTTTTTCAAACTTCTTTTTTAATTATTGAAGTTTCAAATGACCAACCACATACTGATTTATCCTTCTCTGATGATGTTTTTTCTCATTCAGAATTTTCTTCATCAGATATTGACACTAACAAATCTACTTTTTTATTTTTTTATTAGAGTACATTTGTTCTTTGTTGAAAAGGTGTTGATTATTTTGGATATTGAGGTAACTAGTTCTTTTTTAAGACTAGCTAACATTTTATTTCTTATTTTATCTGTGTTTTCAGAGGTTTTTTTCCAATTCCTCATACTAGGGAATGGTATAGGCTGAGAATTTTCTTTTATTCCTTCTTCGAAGGTTTTAAACTATATTCTTTGCCGGCAGTTAAATTCAATTTGGAGGGTTCTCCAATTTATTGGGGCTATCTCTACTCCTACTAATTATGCTATTGTTTCTATAGCAAAATAGTATTTATTTTCCTTCAGATGGTTGTATCTTATTTATGAAAAATTATTTAGTTTCAGGTACTTTTCTTGGACCTGTGATTTATTTGGATGTTGCAATTGCTTCATTTTTTCTGTTTACTTTAAGATCAAGTATCAGATTATGATTTATTTTAGCATTGTTAAAGGGACAAAATTTACTAGACTAGGTGCTGTTGCATTTGTCTTGTTGTTTTGCATTTATTGATTATGCAAGTCCACTGTATTGACTGGTCCTTTAACTGGACTATCATGCTAATAATTTCATTTGTGTCTTCATTTTATTGAATATTTCGCAAATGAGGTTTAATCTATGTCTTTAGCTGTTTTAGCTAGAAGAATTTTGTGATTTCTAAAAATCCATATTTCTTTTGTTCTAAGATAATCAATTATTTGTTTTATAATTGGATTCAATTCTTAACTGTTACTCTGGGCTTCAAGATTGAGTTCTAAGACTAAAACTTTAAGCTTATACTAGTTTGGTTGTTCTTTTTAAGGAACGAATTCCTGAATTCTTTCCCAAGTAACATGTTTTTAATTGGAAATTTTTCAGTTCGAAATCAGCTCCCTAAAATTGCGATGTACGTACCGTATTCCAGCTTGGCTGGCAAGGGGCAGGTTAAGACTTTTTTGAAATTTATTTGGTTCTATTCGGTCCAAATTTCTTTGATTTTATTCCAGTAAGGCTAACACTTTCTTTAAGTGTGTTTCGGTCCTATATATTTTGGGTACTGTTGAAGCATGGCTGATCACCCGTAGGGTTCAAGCGCTGCTCAGACCTGGAATCTTCTGGGGTATTTCTTCCAGTTCCATTTTTAGGAACTGGGTTTTGGAGTTTTATTCAAACTATTCTGCCTTTTTTTGGTCAGTGATAGCATTATTTGTTTTCTTTAGATACAATAAATGCATATTTCTCCAACATAGGTGTGTCCGGTCCACGGCGTCATCCTTACTTGTGGGATATTCTCTTCCCCAACAGGAAATGGCAAAGAGCCCAGCAAAGCTGGTCACATGATCCCTCCTAGGCTCCGCCTACCCCAGTCATTCTCTTTGCCGTTGTACAGGCAACATCTCCACGGAGATGGCTTAGAGTTTTTTAGTGTTTAACTGTAGTTTTTATTATTCAATCAAGAGTTTGTTATTTTGAAATAGTGCTGGTATGTACTATTTACTCAGAAACAGAAAAGAGATGAAGATTTCTGTTTGTATGAGGAAAATGATTTTAGCAACCGTCACTAAAATCCATGGCTGTTCCACACAGGACTGTTGAGAGCAATAAACTTCAGTTGGGGGAACAGTGTGCAGTCTCTTGCTGCTTGAGGTATGACACATTCTAACAAGACGATGTAATGCTGGAAGCTGTCATTTTCCCTATGGGATCCGGTAAGCCATGTTTATTACGATCGTAAATAAGGGCTTTACAAGGGCTTATTAAAACTGTAGACTTTTTTTTGGGCTAAATCGATTCATTATTAACACATATTTAGCCTTGAGGAATCATTTTATCTGGGTATTTTGATATAATAATATCGGCAGGCACTGGTTTAGACACCTTATTCTTTAGGGGCTTTCCCAAAGCATAAGCAGAGCCTCATTTTCGCGCCGGTGTTGCGCACTTGTTTTTGAGAGGCATGGCATGCAGTCGCATGTGAGAGGAGCTCTGATACTTAGAAAAGACTTTCTGAAGGCGTCATTTGGTATCGTATTCCCCTTTGGGCTTGGTTGGGTCTCAGCAAAGCAGATACCAGGGACTGTAAAGGGGTTAAAGTTCAAAACGGCTCCGGTTCCGTTATTTTAAGGGTTAAAGCTTCCAAATTTGGTGTGCAATACTTTTAAGGCTTTAAGACACTGTGGTGAAAATTTGGTGAATTTTGAACAATTCCTTCATGTTTTTCGCAATTGCAGTAATAAAGTGTGTTCAGTTTAAAATTTAAAGTGACAGTAACGGTTTTATTTTAAAACGTTTTTTGTACTTTGTTATCAAGTTTATGCCTGTTTAACATGTCTGAACTACCAGATAGACTGTGTTCTGAATGTGGGGAAGCCAGGATTCCTATTCATTTAAATAAATGTGATTTATGTGATAATGACAATGATGCCCAAGATGATTCCTCAAGTGAGGGGAGTAAGCATGGTACTGCATCATTCCCTCCTTCGTCTACACGAGTCTTGCCCACTCAGGAGGCCCCTAGTACATCTAGCGCGCCAATACTCCTTACTATGCAACAATTAACGGCTGTAATGGATAATTCTGTCAAAAACATTTTAGCCAAAATGAACACTTATCAGCGTAAGCGCGGCTGCTCTGTTTTAGATACTGAAGAGCATGACGACGCTGATAATAATATTTCTGAAGGGCCCCTAACCCAGTCTGATGGGGCCAGGGAGGTTTTGTCTGAGGGAGAAATTACTGATTCAGGGAACATTTCTCAACAGGCTGAACCTGATGTGATTGCATTTAAATTTAAGTTGGAACATCTCCGCATTCTGCTTAAGGAGGTATTATCCACTCTGGATGATTGTGACAAGTTGGTCATCCCAGAGAAACTTTGTAAAATGGACAAGTTCCTAGAGGTGCCGGGGCTCCCAGAAGCTTTTCCTATACCCAAGCGGGTGGCGGACATTGTTAATAAAGAATGGGAAAGGCCCGGTATTCCTTTCGTCCCTCCCCCCATATTTAAAAAATTGTTTCCTATGGTCGACCCCAGAAAGGACTTATGGCAGACAGTCCCCAAGGTCGAGGGAGCGGTTTCCACTTTAAACAAACGCACCACTATACCCATAGAGGATAGTTGTGCTTTCAAAGATCCTATGGATAAAAAATTAGAAGGTTTGCTTAAAAAAATGTTTGTTCAGCAAGGTTACCTTCTACAACCAATTTCATGCATTGTCCCTGTCGCTACAGCCGCATGTTTCTGGTTCGATGATCTGATAAGAGCGGTCGATAGTGATTCTCCTCCTTTGGAGGAGATTATGGACAGAATCAATGCTCTCAAATTGGCTAATTCTTTCACCCTAGACGCCACTTTGCAATTGGCTAGGTTAGCGGCTAAGAATTCTGGGTTTGCTATTGTGGCGCGCAGAGCGCTTTGGTTGAAATCTTGGTCGGCTGATGCGTCTTCCAAGAACAAGCTACTTAACATTCCTTTCAAGGGGAAAACGCTGTTTGGCCCTGACTTGAAAGAGATTATCTCTGATATCACTGGGGGTAAGGGCCACGCCCTTCCTCAGGATCGGCCTTTCAAGGCAAAAAATAAACCTAATTTTCGTCCCTTTCATAGAAACGGACCAGCCCAAGGTGCTACGTCCTCTAAGCAAGAGGGTAATACTTCTCAAGCCAAGCCAGCTTGGAGACCAATGCAAGGCTGGAACAAGGGAAAGCAGGCCAAGAAACCTGCCACTGCTACCAAGACAGCATGAAATGTTGGCACCGGATCTGGTGGGGGGCAGACTCTCTCTCTTCGCTCAGGCTTGGGCAAGAGATGTTCTGGATCCTTGGGCGCTAGAAATAGTCTCCCAAGGTTATCTTCTGGAATTCAAGGGACTTCCCCCAAGGGGGAGGTTCCACAGGTCTCAGTTGTCTTCAGACCACATAAAAAGACAGGCATTCTTACATTGTGTAGAAGACCTGTTAAAAATGGGAGTGATTCATCCTGTTCCATTAAGAGAACAAGGGATGGGGTTCTACTCCAATCTGTTCATAGTTCCCAAAAAAGAGGGAACGTTCAGACCAATCTTAGATCTCAAGATCTTAAACAAGTTTCTCAAGGTTCCATCGTTCAAGATGGAAACCATTCGAACTATTCTTCCTTCCATCCAGGAAGGTCAATTCATGACCACGGTGGATTTAAAGGATGCGTATCTACATATTCCTATCCACAAGGAACATCATCGGTTCCTAAGGTTCGCATTCCTGGACAAACATTACCAGTTCGTGGCGCTTCCTTTCGGATTAGCCACTGCTCCAAGGATTTTCACAAAGGTACTAGGGTCCCTTCTAGCTGTGCTAAGACCAAGGGGCATTGCTGTAGTACCTTACTTGGACGACATTCTGATTCAAGCGTCGTCCCTTCCTCAAGCAAAGGCTCACACGGACATTGTCCTGGCCTTTCTCAGATCTCACGGATGGAAAGTGAACGTGGAAAAGAGTTCTCTTTCCCCGTTAACAAGGGTTCCCTTCTTGGGAACAATAATAGACTCCTTAGAAATGAGGATTTTTCTGACAGAGGCCAGAAAAACAAAGCTTCTAGACTCTTGTCGGATACTTCATTCCGTTCCTCTTCCTTCCATAGCTCAGTGCATGGAAGTGATCGGGTTGATGGTAGCGGCAATGGACATAGTTCCTTTTGCGCGCATTCATCTAAGACCATTACAACTGTGCATGCTCAGTCAGTGGAATGGGGACTATACAGACTTGTCTCCGAAGATACAAGTAAATCAGAGGACCAGAGACTCACTCCGTTGGTGGCTGTCCCTGGACAACCTGTCACAAGGGATGACATTCCGCAGACCAGAGTGGGTCATTGTCACGACCGACGCCAGTCTGATGGGCTGGGGCGCGGTCTGGGGATCCCTGAAAGCTCAGGGTCTTTGGTCTCGGGAAGAATCTCTTCTACCGATAAATATTCTGGAACTGAGAGCGATATTCAATGCTCTCAAGGCTTGGCCTCAGCTAGCGAGGGCCAAGTTCATACGGTTTCAATCAGACAACATGACAACTGTTGCGTACATCAACCATCAGGGGGGAACAAGGAGTTCCCTAGCGATGGAAGAAGTGACCAAAATCATTCTATGGGCGGAGTCTCACTCCTGCCACCTGTCTGCTATCCACATCCCAGGAGTGGAAAATTGGGAAGCGGATTTTCTGAGTCGTCAGACATTGCATCCGGGGGAGTGGGAACTCCATCCGGAAATCTTTGCCCAAGTCACTCAGCTGTGGGGCATTCCAGACATGGATCTGATGGCCTCTCGTCAGAACTTCAAAGTTCCTTGCTACGGGTCCAGATCCAGGGATCCCAAGGCGGCTCTAGTGGATGCACTAGTAGCACCTTGGACCTTCAAACTAGCTTATGTGTTCCCGCCGTTTCCTCTCATCCCCAGGCTGGTAGCCAGGATCAATCAGGAGAGGGCGTCGGTGATCTTGATAGCTCCTGCGTGGCCACGCAGGACTTGGTATGCAGATCTGGTGAATATGTCATCGGCTCCACCTTGGAAGCTACCTTTGAGACGAGACCTTCTTGTTCAGGGTCCGTTCGAACATCCGAATCTGGTTTCACTCCAGCTGACTGCTTGGAGATTGAACGCTTGATTTTATCGAAGCGAGGGTTCTCAGATTCTGTTATTGATACTCTTGTTCAGGCCAGAAAGCCTGTAACTAGAAAGATTTACCACAAAATTTGGAAAAAATATATCTGTTGGTGTGAATCTAAAGGATTCTCTTGGGACAAGGTTAAGATTCCTAGGATTCTATCCTTCCTTCAAGAAGGATTGGAAAAAGGATTATCTGCAAGTTCCCTGAAGGGACAGATTTCTGCCTTGTCGGTGTTACTTCACAAAAAACTGGCTGCTGTGCCAGATGTTCAAGCCTTTGTTCAGGCTCTGGTTAGAATTAAGCCTGTTTACAAACCTTTGACTCCTCCTTGGAGTCTCAATTTAGTTCTTTCAGTTCTTCAGGGGGTTCCGTTTGAACCCTTGCATTCCGTTGATATTAAGTTATTATCTTGGAAAGTTTTGTTTTTAGTTGCAATTTCTTCTGCTAGAAGAGTTTCAGAATTATCTGCTCTGCAGTGTTCTCCTCCTTATCTGGTGTTCCATGCAGATAAGGTGGTTTTACGTACTAAACCTGGTTTTCTTCCAAAAGTTGTTTCTAACAAAAACATTAACCAGGAGATTATCGTACCTTCTCTGTGTCCGAAACCAGTTTCAAAGAAGGAACGTTTGTTGCACAATTTGGATGTTGTTCGCGCTCTAAAATTCTATTTAGATGCTACAAAGGATTTTAGACAAACATCTTCCTTGTTTGTTGTTTATTCTGGTAAAAGGAGAGGTCAAAAAGCAACTTCTACCTCTCTCTCTTTTTGGATTAAAAGCATCATCAGATTGGCTTACGAGACTGCCGGACGGCAGCCTCCCGAAAGAATCACAGCTCATTCCACTAGGGCTGTGGCTTCCACATGGGCCTTCAAGAACGAGGCTTCTGTTGATCAGATATGTAGGGCAGCGACTTGGTCTTCACTGCACACTTTTACCAAATTTTACAAGTTTGATACTTTTGCTTCTTCTGAGGCTATTTTTGGGAGAAAGGTTTTGCAAGCCGTGGTGCCTTCCATTTAGGTGACCTGATTTGCTCCCTCCCTTCATCCGTGTCCTATAGCTTTGGTATTGGTTCCCACAAGTAAGGATGACGCCGTGGACCGGACACACCTATGTTGGAGAAAACAGAATTTATGTTTACCTGATAAATTACTTTCTCCAACGGTGTGTCCGGTCCACGGCCCGCCCTGGTTTTTTTAATCAGGTCTGATAATTTATTTTCTTTAACTACAGTCACCACGGTACCATATGGTTTCTCCTATGCAAATATTCCTCCTTAACGTCGGTCGAATGACTGGGTAGGCGGAGCCTAGGAGGGATCATGTGACCAGCTTTGCTGGGCTCTTTGCCATTTCCTGTTGGGGAAGAGAATATCCCACAAGTAAGGATGACGCCGTGGACCGGACACACCGTTGGAGAAAGTAATTTATCAGGTAAACATAAATTCTGTTTTTCATACAGATTATTTTCTGAGGATGCGGAATCTCATATGATTCACTTTGTTCTTCCAGGACATAGTTAGAGGATCTTTTTTTCAAAAGCTCTTGATTCCTCACACAAGGGTCACCTTTTTTAGGTTTCCAGATAGTTTGTGTCACTGTCTTTGTCTCTATCAGACAAGGGACAATTTTATTGGGTTCCGTCTGTCGGTACCTTTAGTCTCTATTATTTCCTTCAGTTGCTATATATGCATAGAAGTTTTAGGTCTTATGGCCACAGCATTGGATTCAATTCCCTTTGCTCATTTTCAATAGAAAGAACCTTTCCAGTCTTTTTTGCTGAATTATGGTGCAGGGATTCTAGGATTTCGCATTTTAAATCTTCGAATCCTAATATTTATCTCTCTTGATTTGGTGGTTAAGATCACCATCATTTAGTTCTACAGGTCTCTTCGTTTCTTTCAACCTGGACCATGATCTCTACAGATGTGAGTCTTTTTGGTTGGGAGGCTGTCTGAGGATCTCTGTCAGCACAAGGGGTTTGGAAATCTCAGGAGGCGAGATTACTATTTGATATTTTAGAACTTCGTGCTTTCTCAGAGTTTTTCAGTTAGTTTCTTTTTGAAGAAGAGACGTTTATTGTTTTTCAGACAATATCACAACTATGGTGTATGTCAATCATCAGGGTAGGACTATCAGTCCTTAGGCTGTGACAGAAGTGTCTCGGATATTAGCTTGGGCTAAATCCAGCTCCTATCTAAATTCTGTGTTTTTTTTTCCCAGGTATAGATATTTGGGAAGCGGATTATCTCTGTTAATCAAGCTTTACTTCCGGGAGAATGGTCTCTCTTACCCAGATATGTTTTTCAATTTTTCAGATGTGAGCATTTCTAGAAATAGATCTGTTGGCATCTCATCCGAATAAAGAACTTCCCAGGGGCCTATTCAGGTCCGGGGATCTTCAGGCGGAAGTAGTGTATGCATTGACATTTCTTTGGAATTATCTTTTTGCCTATTTCTTTCCGCCTCTAGTTCTTCTTCCAAAATGATTTCCAAAATTCTTATGGAGTATTTGTTTGTTATGCTGGTGGCTCCAGCATGGAATCTCAGGTTTTGGTATGCGGATCTCATTCGGTTGGCCAGTTGCCAACCTTGGACACTTCCGTTTAAACCAGACCTTCTTTCTCAAGGCCCATTTTTTCCATCAGTATCTCAAATCATTAAATTTGAAGGGATGGAGATTGAACGCTTGGTTTTTAGTCATAGAGGTTTCTCTGACTCGTTGATTAATACTATGTTTCAGGCTCGTAAATCTGTCTCTAGAAGGATTTATTATTGAGTCTGGAAGACCTACTTTTCTTGGCATTTTTTAAAAATTCATAGAATTTTATTATTTTTTCAGGTTGGTTTGGATAAGGTTTTGTCTTCAGTTCTTTGTTAGGACAAATCTCTACTCTTTCTGTTCTTTTTTCACAAAAAGATTGCTAATCATCCTGATATTCATTGTTTTGTACAGGCTTTGGTCCGTATCAAGCCTGTCATTAATTCAATCTCTCCTCTTTGGAGTCTCAATTTGGTGCTGAGGGCTTTACAGGCTCCTCCGTTTGAAACTATGCATTTTCTGAACATTAAATTACTTTCTTGGAAAAGTATTGTTCCTTTTGGTTATTTTTTCTGCTAGAAGAGTTTTTGAGTTATCTGCTCTTTTTTGTGAATATTCCTTTCTGATTTTTCATCAGGATAAGGCAGTGTTACTTCCTGATATTCATCATTTTGTTCAGGTTTTGATTCATATCAAACCTGTCATTAAGCCAATTTCTCCTCCTTGGAGTCTTAATTGGGTTCTGAAGGTTTTTCAGGCTCTTCTATTTGAGCATATGCTTGCTCTGGACATTTAATTACTTTCATGGAAAGTATTGTTCTTTTTGGACATCTCTTCAGCTAGAACAGTTTTTGAATTATCTGTTCTTTCTTGTGAAGCTCTTTTTTTCTGATTTTTTTCATCAGGATAAGGTGGTTTTTGCTGTCCTCATTTCAATTCTTACCTAAAGTTGTAAATTCTAACAAACATTAGGGAGGAATTATTGTTTTCCTAAGACTTCTTTGGTGAGATTCTTACTTTCTTTGGTTATGGTAAGAGTTTTTGAAATTCTATGTTGAAGCTATTCAGATTTCAGATAGACTTCTAGTCTATTTTTTATCTTTTCTGGTTTTAGGAAGGTCAAAAGCTTCTGCCATTTATTTGGCATCTTGCTTAAACTTTTGATTCATCATGCTTATTTGGAGTCGGGTGGATTCCCGCCTCGGAGGATTACGGCTCATTCTACTAGGTAAGTTTCTACTTCCTGGGCTTTTTAAGAATGAAGCTTCTGTTGATCAGATTTGCAAAGCAATGACTTGGTCTTCTTTGCATACTTTTACTATGTTCTACCATTTTGATGTTTTCTCTTCTTTAGAAGCAGTTTTGGTAGAATGGTACTTCAGGCAGCTGTCTCAGTTTGATTCTTCTGCTTATAATTTCAGTTTTTTCATTATAAAAATTGAAACTTTTTTGATTTGGGTAGTGGATTAATTTTTCAGCAGAATTGGCTGTCTTTATTTTATCCCTCCCTCTCTAGTGACTCTTGCGTGGAAGTTCCACATCTTGGATATTTTATCCCATACGTCACTAGCTCATGGACTCTTGCTAATTACATGAAAGAAAACATAATTTATGTAAGAACTTACCTGATAAATTAATTTCTTTCATATTAGCAAGAGTCCATGAGGCCCACCCTTTTTTGTGGTGGTTGTGATTTTTTTGTATAAAGCACAATTATTCCAATTCCTTATTTTTTTGATGCTTTCGCTCCTTTCTTATCACCCCACTTCTTGGCTATTCGTTAAACTGATTTGTGGGTGTGGTGAGTGGTGTATTTATAGGCATTTTAAGGTTTGGGAAACTTTGCCCCTCCTGGTAGGAATGTATATCCCATACGTCACTAGCTCATGGACTCTTGCTAATATGAAAGAAATTAATTTATCATGTAAGTTCTTCAGAACTTCAAAGTTCCTTGCTACGGGTCCAGATCCAGGGATCCCAAGGCGGCTCTAGTGGATGCACTAGTAGCACCTTGGACCTTCAAACTAGCTTATGTGTTCCCGCCGTTTCCTCTCATCCCCAGGCTGGTAGCCAGGATCAATCAGGAGAGGGCGTCGGTGATCTTGATAGCTCCTGCGTGGCCACGCAGGACTTGGTATGCAGATCTGGTGAATATGTCATCGGCTCCACCTTGGAAGCTACCTTTGAGACGAGACCTTCTTGTTCAGGGTCCGTTCGAACATCCGAATCTGGTTTCACTCCAGCTGACTGCTTGGAGATTGAACGCTTGATTTTATCGAAGCGAGGGTTCTCAGATTCTGTTATTGATACTCTTGTTCAGGCCAGAAAGCCTGTAACTAGAAAGATTTACCACAAAATTTGGAAAAAATATATCTGTTGGTGTGAATCTAAAGGATTCTCTTGGGACAAGGTTAAGATTCCTAGGATTCTATCCTTCCTTCAAGAAGGATTGGAAAAAGGATTATCTGCAAGTTCCCTGAAGGGACAGATTTCTGCCTTGTCGGTGTTACTTCACAAAAAACTGGCTGCTGTGCCAGATGTTCAAGCCTTTGTTCAGGCTCTGGTTAGAATTAAGCCTGTTTACAAACCTTTGACTCCTCCTTGGAGTCTCAATTTAGTTCTTTCAGTTCTTCAGGGGGTTCCGTTTGAACCCTTGCATTCCGTTGATATTAAGTTATTATCTTGGAAAGTTTTGTTTTTAGTTGCAATTTCTTCTGCTAGAAGAGTTTCAGAATTATCTGCTCTGCAGTGTTCTCCTCCTTATCTGGTGTTCCATGCAGATAAGGTGGTTTTACGTACTAAACCTGGTTTTCTTCCAAAAGTTGTTTCTAACAAAAACATTAACCAGGAGATTATCGTACCTTCTCTGTGTCCGAAACCAGTTTCAAAGAAGGAACGTTTGTTGCACAATTTGGATGTTGTTCGCGCTCTAAAATTCTATTTAGATGCTACAAAGGATTTTAGACAAACATCTTCCTTGTTTGTTGTTTATTCTGGTAAAAGGAGAGGTCAAAAAGCAACTTCTACCTCTCTCTCTTTTTGGATTAAAAGCATCATCAGATTGGCTTACGAGACTGCCGGACGGCAGCCTCCCGAAAGAATCACAGCTCATTCCACTAGGGCTGTGGCTTCCACATGGGCCTTCAAGAACGAGGCTTCTGTTGATCAGATATGTAGGGCAGCGACTTGGTCTTCACTGCACACTTTTACCAAATTTTACAAGTTTGATACTTTTGCTTCTTCTGAGGCTATTTTTGGGAGAAAGGTTTTGCAAGCCGTGGTGCCTTCCATTTAGGTGACCTGATTTGCTCCCTCCCTTCATCCGTGTCCTAAAGCTTTGGTATTGGTTCCCACAAGTAAGGATGACGCCGTGGACCGGACACACCTATGTTGGAGAAAACAGAATTTATGTTTACCTGATAAATTACTTTCTCCAACGGTGTGTCCGGTCCACGGCCCGCCCTGGTTTTTTTAATCAGGTCTGATAATTTATTTTCTTTAACTACAGTCACCACGGTACCATATGGTTTCTCCTATGCAAATATTCCTCCTTAACGTCGGTCGAATGACTGGGGTAGGCGGAGCCTAGGAGGGATCATGTGACCAGCTTTGCTGGGCTCTTTGCCATTTCCTGTTGGGGAAGAGAATATCCCACAAGTAAGGATGACGCCGTGGACCGGACACACCGTTGGAGAAAGTAATTTATCAGGTAAACATAAATTCTGTTTTTCATACAGATTATTTTCTGAGGATGCGGAATCTCATATGATTCACTTTGTTCTTCCAGGACATAGTTAGAGGATCTTTTTTTCAAAAGCTCTTGATTCCTCACACAAGGGTCACCTTTTTTAGGTTTCCAGATAGTTTGTGTCACTGTCTTTGTCTCTATCAGACAAGGGACAATTTTATTGGGTTCCGTCTGTCGGTACCTTTAGTCTCTATTATTTCCTTCAGTTGCTATATATGCATAGAAGTTTTAGGTCTTATGGCCACAGCATTGGATTCAATTCCCTTTGCTCATTTTCAATAGAAAGAACCTTTCCAGTCTTTTTTGCTGAATTATGGTGCAGGGATTCTAGGATTTCGCATTTTAAATCTTCGAATCCTAATATTTATCTCTCTTGATTTGGTGGTTAAGATCACCATCATTTAGTTCTACAGGTCTCTTCGTTTCTTTCAACCTGGACCATGATCTCTACAGATGTGAGTCTTTTTGGTTGGGAGGCTGTCTGAGGATCTCTGTCAGCACAAGGGGTTTGGAAATCTCAGGAGGCGAGATTACTATTTGATATTTTAGAACTTCGTGCTTTCTCAGAGTTTTTCAGTTAGTTTCTTTTTGAAGAAGAGACGTTTATTGTTTTTCAGACAATATCACAACTATGGTGTATGTCAATCATCAGGGTAGGACTATCAGTCCTTAGGCTGTGACAGAAGTGTCTCGGATATTAGCTTGGGCTAAATCCAGCTCCTATCTAAATTCTGTGTTTTTTTTTCCCAGGTATAGATATTTGGGAAGCGGATTATCTCTGTTAATCAAGCTTTACTTCCGGGAGAATGGTCTCTCTTACCCAGATATGTTTTTCAATTTTTCAGATGTGAGCATTTCTAGAAATAGATCTGTTGGCATCTCATCCGAATAAAGAACTTCCCAGGGGCCTATTCAGGTCCGGGGATCTTCAGGCGGAAGTAGTGTATGCATTGACATTTCTTTGGAATTATCTTTTTGCCTATTTCTTTCCGCCTCTAGTTCTTCTTCCAAAATGATTTCCAAAATTCTTATGGAGTATTTGTTTGTTATGCTGGTGGCTCCAGCATGGAATCTCAGGTTTTGGTATGCGGATCTCATTCGGTTGGCCAGTTGCCAACCTTGGACACTTCCGTTTAAACCAGACCTTCTTTCTCAAGGCCCATTTTTTCCATCAGGATCTCAAATCATTAAATTTGAAGGGATGGAGATTGAACGCTTGGTTTTTAGTCATAGAGGTTTCTCTGACTCGTTGATTAATACTATGTTTCAGGCTCGTAAATCTGTCTCTAGAAGGATTTATTATTGAGTCTGGAAGACCTACTTTTCTTGGCATTTTTTAAAAATTCATAGAATTTTATTATTTTTTCAGGTTGGTTTGGATAAGGTTTTGTCTTCAGTTCTTTGTTAGGACAAATCTCTACTCTTTCTGTTCTTTTTTCACAAAAAGATTGCTAATCATCCTGATATTCATTGTTTTGTACAGGCTTTGGTCCGTATCAAGCCTGTCATTAATTCAATCTCTCCTCTTTGGAGTCTCAATTTGGTGCTGAGGGCTTTACAGGCTCCTCCGTTTGAAACTATGCATTTTCTGAACATTAAATTACTTTCTTGGAAAAGTATTGTTCCTTTTGGTTATTTTTTCTGCTAGAAGAGTTTTTGAGTTATCTGCTCTTTTTTGTGAATATTCCTTTCTGATTTTTCATCAGGATAAGGCAGTGTTACTTCCTGATATTCATCATTTTGTTCAGGTTTTGATTCATATCAAACCTGTCATTAAGCCAATTTCTCCTCCTTGGAGTCTTAATTGGGTTCTGAAGGTTTTTCAGGCTCTTCTATTTGAGCATATGCTTGCTCTGGACATTTAATTACTTTCATGGAAAGTATTGTTCTTTTTGGACATCTCTTCAGCTAGAACAGTTTTTGAATTATCTGTTCTTTCTTGTGAAGCTCTTTTTTTCTGATTTTTTTCATCAGGATAAGGTGGTTTTTGCTGTCCTCATTTCAATTCTTACCTAAAGTTGTAAATTCTAACAAACATTAGGGAGGAATTATTGTTTTCCTAAGACTTCTTTGGTGAGATTCTTACTTTCTTTGGTTATGGTAAGAGTTTTTGAAATTCTATGTTGAAGCTATTCAGATTTCAGATAGACTTCTAGTCTATTTTTTATCTTTTCTGGTTTTAGGAAGGTCAAAAGCTTCTGCCATTTATTTGGCATCTTGCTTAAACTTTTGATTCATCATGCTTATTTGGAGTCGGGTGGATTCCCGCCTCGGAGGATTACGGCTCATTCTACTAGGTAAGTTTCTACTTCCTGGGCTTTTTAAGAATGAAGCTTCTGTTGATCAGATTTGCAAAGCAATGACTTGGTCTTCTTTGCATACTTTTACTATGTTCTACCATTTTGATGTTTTCTCTTCTTTAGAAGCAGTTTTGGTAGAATGGTACTTCAGGCAGCTGTCTCAGTTTGATTCTTCTGCTTATAATTTCAGTTTTTTCATTATAAAAATTGAAACTTTTTTGATTTGGGTAGTGGATTAATTTTTCAGCAGAATTGGCTGTCTTTATTTTATCCCTCCCTCTCTAGTGACTCTTGCGTGGAAGTTCCACATCTTGGATATTTTATCCCATACGTCACTAGCTCATGGACTCTTGCTAATTACATGAAAGAAAACATAATTTATGTAAGAACTTACCTGATAAATTAATTTCTATCATATTAGCAAGAGTCCATGAGGCCCACCCTTTTTTGTGGTGGTTGTGATTTTTTTGTATAAAGCACAATTATTCCAATTCCTTATTTTTTTGATGCTTTCGCTCCTTTCTTATCACCCCACTTCTTGGCTATTCGTTAAACTGATTTGTGGGTGTGGTGAGGGGTGTATTTATAGGCATTTTAAGGTTTGGGAAACTTTGCCCCTCCTGGTAGGAATGTATATCCCATACGTCACTAGCTCATGGACTCTTGCTAATATGAAAGAAATTAATTTATCATGTAAGTTCTTACATAAATTATGTTTTTTTTCATTAAATAAAGTGTTTTCCAAGCTTGCTTGCTTTATTACTAGTCTGTTAAACATGTCTGACACTGCAGAAACTCATTGTTCAATTTGTTTAGAAGCCATTGTGGAACCCCCTCTTAGAATGTGTCCCACTTGTACTGATATGTCTATAAATTGCAAACAGCATATTTTGACTTATAAAAATTTGGCATTAGATGATTCTCAGACAGAAGGAATTCAGGTTTTGGCATCTAGTTCTCCCCAAGTCTCACAACTGGTAACGCCTGCACAAGCGACGCCAAGTACTTCTAGTGCGTCTAATTCTTTTACCTTGCAAGATATGGCTTCAGATATGAATACTACCCTCACTGAGGTTTTATCTAAACTGCCTGGGTTGCAAGGGAAGCGCAGTAGCTCTGGGTTAAGAACAAATGCCGAGCCTTCTGACGCTTTAGTTGCCGTATCCGATATTCCCTCACAATGTTCTGAGGTAGGGATGAGGGATTTGCTATCTGAGGGAGAGATTTCTGATTCAGGAAAGAAATTTCCTCAGACAAACTCAGATATGACGGCATTTAAATTTAAGCTAGAGCACCTCCGCTTATTGCTCAGGGATGTTTTAGCTACTCTGGATGATTGTGACCCTATTGTAGTTCCAGAGAAATTGTGTAAAATGGACAAATATTTAGAGGTTCCTGTTTACACTGATGTTTTTCCGGTCCCTAAGAGGATTTCGGACATTGTTACTAATGAGTGGGGTAGACCAGGTATTCCGTTCACTCCCCCTCCTGTTTTTAAGAAAATATTCCCTATTTCTGACACCAAAAAGGACTCATGGCAGACGGTCCCTAAGGTGGAGGGAGCCATTTCTATTCTGGCTAAGCGTACAACTATATCTATTGAAGACAGTTGTGCTTTCATTGATCCTATGGATAAAAAATTAGAGAGTCTCCTAAAGAAGATTTTTGTTCATCAAGGTTTTCTTCTTCAACCTATAGCGTGCATTGTTCCGTTAACCACTGCAGCTGCTTTTTGGTTTGAGGTTCTAGAAGAGGCTCTTCAGATGGAGACCCCACTAGATGATATTTTGTACAGAATTAAGGCTCTTAAGTTGGATAATTCTTTTATTACAGACGCCGCTTTTCATCTTGCTAAGTTAGCGGCATAGAATTCAGGTTTTGCCATTTTAGCGCGTAGAGCGTTATGGCTTAAGTCCTGGTCAGCTGATGTGTCATCTAAATCCTAAGCTTTTGTCGATCCCTTTCAAAGGTAAGACCTTATTCGGGCCTGCACTGAAGGAGATCATTTCAGACATTACTGGAGGGAAGGGTCATACCCTCCCTCAAGATAAGTCAAATAAGACAAGGACCAAACAAAATAATTTTCGTTCCTTTTGAAACTTCAAGAGTGGTCCCACTTCCTCATCCTCTGCTGCAAAGCAAGAGGGGAATTTTGCTCAATCCAAGCCAACCTGGAGACCTAATAAGGCTTGGAACAAGGGTAAACAGGCCAAAAAGCCTGCTGCTGCCACTAAGTCAGCATGAAGGGGTTGCCCCCGATCCGAGACCGGATCTAGTAAGGGGCAGACTCTCTCTCTTTGCTCAGGCCCGGGCAAGAGACGTTCAGGATTCCTGGGCAGTAGAAATTGTAACCCAGGGATACCTTCTAGATTTCAAGGACTCCCCTACAAGGGGGAGGTTCCATCTTTCTCAATTGTCTGTAAACCCGACAAAAAGAGAGGCGTTCTTACGCTGTGTAGAAGACCTTTTTACCATGGAGTGATCTGCCCTGTTCCAAAAGCAGAACAAGGACAGGGGCTCTACTCCAATCTGTTTGTTGTTCCCAAAAAGGAGGGAGCATTCAGACCAATTCTTGATCTCAAGATCCTAAACCAGTTCCTAAGAGTCCCATCCTTCAAGATGGAGACCATTCGGACTATCTTACCATTGATCCAGGAGGGTCAATATATGACCATCGTGGATTTAAAGGATGCGTATCTACACATTCCTATCCACAAAGATCATCACCAGTTCCTCAGGTTCGCATTTCTGGACAAGCATTATCAGTTTGTGGCTCTTCCTTTTGGGTTGGCCACGGCACCACGTTTTTTTTACGAAGGTGCTAGGGTCCCTTTTGGCGGTTCTAAGGCCACGGGGCATAGCAGTGGCGCCTTATCTAGACGACATTCTGATTCAAGCGTCGACCTTCCAATTAGCCAGGTCTCACACGGACTTAGTGTTGGCCTTTCTAAGATCTCATGGGTGGAAGGTGAACGTAAAAAAGAGTTCTCTTTTCCCCCCTCACAAGAGTTTCATTTCTAGGGACTCTGATAGACTCTGTGGACATGAAAATATTTCTGATGGAGGTCAGGAAATCAAAGATTTTGTCCACCTGCCGAGCTCTTCACTCCATTCCTCGGCTGTCAGTGGCTCAGTGTATGGATGTAATCGGTCTAATGGTAGCGGCAATGGACATAGTTCTGTTTGCTCGCTTGCATCTCAGACCACTTCAACTATGCATGCTCATTCAGTGGAAAGGGGATTATGTGGATTTATCTCCTCAGATAAATCTGGATCAAGAGACCAGAGACTCTCTTCTTTGGTGGTTGTCACAGGATCATCTGTCCCAGGGAATGTGTTTCCGCAGGCCAGAATGGGTTATAGTGACGACAGACGCCAGCCTTCTGGGCTGGGGTGCAGTCTGGAATTCCCTAAAGGCTCAGAGGTTGTGGACTCGGGAGGAGGCTCTCCTACCGATAAATATTCTGGAATTAAGAGTGATTTTCAATGCACTCCAGGCATGGCCTCAGCTGGCTCCGGTCAGATTCATCAGGTTTCAGTCGGACAACATCACAACTGTGGCTTATATCAATCATCAGGGCGGAACAAGGAGTTCCTTAGCGATGATAGAGGTCTCAAGGATAATCCAATGGGCAGAGGCTCACTCTTGCCATCTGTCAGCGATCTATATCCCAGGTGTAGAGAACTGGGAGGCAGACTTTCTAAGTCGTCAGACTTTTCATCCGGGGGAGTGGGAACTCCATCCGGAGGTGTTTTGCTCAACTGGTTCGGCTATGGGGCACACCAGAATTGGATCTGATGGCGTCTCGTCAGAACGCCAAACTTCCTTGTTACGGCTCCAGGTCAAGGGATCCTCAGGCAGTACTGATAGATGCTCTAGCAGTACCCTGGTCGTTCAACCTGGCTTATGTGTTTCCACCATTCCCTCTCCTTCCACGTCTGATTGCCAGAATGAAACAGGAGAGAGCATCATTGATTTTGATAGCGCCTGCATGGCCACACAGGACTTGGTATGCAGACCTGGTGGACATGTCGTCTCTTCCACCATGGTCTCTGCCGCTGAGACAGGACCTTCTGATTCAAGGTCCATTGAAGCATCCAAATCTAATTTCTCTGCAACTGACTGCTTGGAGATTGAACGCTTGATTCTTTCAAAGCGGGGTTTCTCTGAGTCAGTCATAAATACCTTGATTCAGGCTCGAAAGCCTGTTACCAGGAAAATCTATCATAAGATATGGCGTAAATATCTTTTTTGGTGCGAATCCAAAGGTTTCTCCTGGAGTAAAATCAGGATTCCTAGGATTTTGTCTTTTCTCCAAGAAGGATTGGAGAAAGGATTGTCAGCTAGTTCTTTAAAAGGACAGATATCTGCTCTATCTATTTTGTTGCACAAGCGTCTGGCAGATGTTCCAGACATTCGGGTTTTTTGTCAGGCTTTAGCTAGAATTAAGCCTGTGTTTAAATCTGTTGCTACGCCATGGAGTCTAAATTTAGTTCTTAGAGTGCTGCAGGTAGATATTAAGCTTTTATCTTGGAAAGTTTTGTTCCTAGTTGCTATCTCTTCAGCTCGAAGAGTTTCTGAATTTTCTGCATTACAGTGTGACTTGCCTTATCTTGTGTTCCATGCTGATAAGGTGGTTTTACGTTCTAAGCCTGGTTTCCTACCTAAGGTTGTTAGAGAAGGAACAATTTCCTGATTGATATTCCTGTTAGTGTGTCCTAATCCTTCTTGTAAGAAGGAACGTCTGTTGCACAACTTGGACGGGGTTCGTGCTTTGAAATTTTATTTGCAGGCAACCAAAGATTTTCGTCAAACATCTTCTTTGTTGTCTATTCTGGAAAGCGTAGGGGTCAAAAGGCTACAGCGACTTCTCTTTCCTTTTGGCTGAAAAGCATCATCCGTTTGGCTTATGAGACTGCTGGACAGCAGCCTCCTGAAAGGATTACAGCTCATTCTACTAGAGCGGTAGCTTCCACATGGGCTTTTAAAAATGATGCTTCTGTTGAACAGATTTGTAAGGCTTCGCTTCATACCTTTTCTAAATTTTACAAATTTGATACTATTGCTTCTTCGGAGGCTATTTTTGGGAGAAAGGTTTTGCAAGCAGTGGTGCCTTCTGTTTAGGTTTCTGTCTTGTCCCTCCCTTCATCCGTGTCCTAAAGCTTTGGTATTGGTATCCCACAAGTAAGGATGAATCCGTGGACTCGGTACATCATGCAAAAGAAAACAAAATTTATGCTTACCTGATAAATTTCTTTCTTTTGCGATGTACCGAGTCCACGCCCCGCCCTGTCTATTCAAGACAGATGGTATTTTTGTTTTTAAATTTCAGTCACCTCTGCACCTTATAGTTTCTCCTTTTTCTTCCTAAGCCTTCGGTTGAATGACTGGGGGGTGGAGTTCAGGGGGGAGCTATATAGGCAGCTCTGCTGTGGTGCTCTCTTTGCCACTTCCTGTTAGGAAGGAGAATATCCCACAAGTAAGGATGAATCCGTGGACTTGGTACATCGCAAAAGAAAGAAATTTATCAGGTAAGCATAAATTTTGTTTTTCAAGGATATTTGGATAAATTCTGTCCAAAATCAATGGTTTCAGAGTGTTGTCTCTCAAGGGTATCGAATATAATTCTGAGTAAGTCCTCCTGTGAGAAGATTTTTTTTCTCTCACGCATCCCAGCAAATCCAGTTAAAGCTCAGGCTTTCCTGAAGTGTGT
The DNA here is from genome assembly GCF_027579735.1 of Bombina bombina. NCBI lineage: Eukaryota > Metazoa > Chordata > Amphibia > Anura > Bombinatoridae > Bombina > Bombina bombina. The sequence continues at coordinate 254,883,457 of NC_069502.1, forward strand.
TTTAAGACCTGGAGTTTCAGGGGTAGTCATGCCAGTTCCTTTTCAGGAACAGGGTCTGGGGTTTTATTCAAATCTATTCATTGTCCCAAAGAATGACATTTCATTAAGACCATTTCTAGATCTGAAAATACCAACTTTCTAATGGTGACTATAAGGACTATTCTGCCTTTTGTTCAGCAAGGACATTTTATGTCCACAATGGACTTGCAGGATGCATACCTTCATATTCCGATTCATTCAGATCATTATCATTTCCTGAGATTCTCTTTTCTAGACGAGCATTACCAATTTGTTTCTCTTCCATTTGGCCTAGCAACCGCTCAAAGAATCTTTTTAAAGATTCTCGGTTCCCTGCTCTATGGAAGCCAGAGAGCAGGGTATTGCGGTGTTTCCTTATTTGGACAATATCTTGGTACTAGCTCAGTCTTTACGTTGTGCAGAATCTCACACGATTCAACTAGTGTTGTTTCTTCGAAAACATGGTTGGAGGATCAATTTACCAAAATATTTCTTGATTCCTCAGACAAGGGTCACCTGTTTAGGTTTCCAGATAGATTCAGTGTCCATGACTCTGTCTCTAACAAACAAGAAACGTTTGAAATTGGTTGCAGCCTGTCGGCACCTTCAGTCTCAGTCATTCCCTTCAGTGGTTATGTGCATGGAAGTTTTAGGTCTCATGACTGCAGCATCGGACACGATTCCCTTTGCTTGTTTTCACATGAGACCTCTCCAGCTTTGTATGCTGAATCAATGGTGCAGGGATTATACAAAGATATCACATTTAATATCCTTAAATCCCAATGTTCGACACTCTCTGACGTAGTGGTTAAATCACCAGCGTTTAGTTCAAGGGGCTTCTTTTGTTCAGTCAACCTGGACTGTGATCACTACAGATGCAAGTCTTTCAGGTTGGGGAGCTGTTTGGGGATCTCTGACAGCACAAGGGGTTTGGAAATCTCAAGAGGCGAGATTACCTATCATTATTTTAGAACTCTGTGCAATTTTCAGAGCTCTTCTTTTGGCCTCTGTTAAGAGAGAACAGTTCATTTGTTTTCAGTCAGACAATATCACAACAGTGGCATATGTCAATCATCACAGTCCCCAAGCAATGAAGAAGTATCTCGGATATTTGCTTGGGCGGAATCCAGCTCCTGTCTAATTTCTGCAGTACATATCCCAGGTGTAGACAATTAGGAGGCGGATTATCTCAGCCGTCAGACTTAACATCTGGGGGAGTGATCCCTCCATCCAGATGTGTTTTCTCAGATTGTTCATATGTGGGGTCTTCCAGAGATTGATCTCATGGCCTCTCATCTAAACAAGAAACTTCCCAGATACCTGTCCAGGTCCAGGGATTTTCAGGCAGAAGCAGTGGACGCGCTGACACTTCAACCTGCTTATGTTTTCCCGCCTCTAGTTCTTCTTTCGAGAGTGATCTCCAAAATCATCATGGAACAATAGTTTATGTTTCTGGTGGCTCCAACATGGCCTCACAGGTTTTGGTATGCGGATCTTGTTTGGAAGTCAAGTTGCCAACCTTGGCCACTTCCATTAAGGCCGGACCTACTGTCTCAAGGTCCGTTTTTCTATCAGGATCTCAAATAATTAAATTTGAAGGTGTGGAAATTGAACACTTAGTGCTAAGTCATAGAGGTTTCTCTGACTCAGTGATTAATACTATGTTACAAGCTCGTAAATCTGTCTCTAGAAAGATTTATTATAGAGTTTGGAAGACTTACATTTCATGGTGTTCTTCTCATAAATTCTCTTGGCATTCTTTTAGAATTCCTAGAATTTTACAGTTTCTTCAGGATGGTTTGGATAAGGGTTCCTTGAAGGGACAAATCTCTGCTCTTTCTGTTTTATTTCACTGAAAGATTGCTAAACTTTCTGATATTCACTGTTTTGTACAGGCTTTAGTTCGTATTAAGCCTGTCATTAAATAAATCTCTCCTCCTTGTAGTTTTAATTTGGGTTTGAGAGCGTTACAGGCTCCTCCATTTGAGCCTATGCGATCTTTGGACATTAAACGACTTTCTTGGAAAGTGTTGTTCCTTTTGGCCATCTCTTCTGCTAGAAGAGTTTCTGAGCTATCTGCTCTTTCTTGTGAATCCCCTTTTCTGATTTTTCATCAGGATAAGGCGGTTTTGCAGAATTCTTCCAACATTAGTAGAGAAATTGTTGTCCCTTTCTTGTGTCCTAATCCTAAGAATTCTTTGGAAAGATCCTTACATTCTTTGGATGTGATGAGAGCTTTGAAATATTATGTTGAAGCTACTAAAGATTTCAGGAAGACTTCTAGTCTATTTGTTATATTTTCTGGTCCTAGGAAAGGTCAGAAGGCTTCTGCTATTTCCTTGGCTTCTTGGTTAAAGCTTTCGATTCATCAAGCTTATTTGGAGTCGGGTCAGGCCCCGCCTCAGATAATTACAGCTCATTCTACTAGATCAGTCTCCACTTCGTGGGTTTTTAAGAATGAAGCTTCAGTTGATCAAATTTGCAAAGTGGCAACTTGGTCCTCTTTACATACTATTACAAAATTCTAATGTTTTGATGTATTTGCTTCTTCAGATGCAGTTTTTGGTAGAAAAGTTCTTCAGGCAGCTGTTTCAGTTTGATTCTTCTGCTGATGTTTTTCTTGTCATTAAAGAATAAACTTATATTTTGGGTTGTTGATTATTTTTTCAGCGGAAAATGGCTGTTTATTTTTATCCCTCCCTCTCTAGTGACTCTTGTGTGGAGTTCCACATCTTGGGTATTGATATCCCATATGTCACTAGCTCATGGACTCTTGCCAATTACATGAAAGAAAACATAATCTATGTAAGAATTTACCTGATAAATGCATTTCTTTCATATTGGTAAGAGTCCATGAGGCCCACCCTTTTTATGGTGGCAATTGCCTTTTCCTCAAGTGGATAATCGTTCTATCTGTGTCTTATCTATACCTCATAAGATTGAGGTTGTAACATGTGAGTGTTCATTTGTCACTGCATCTCAAAGTACACATATATATTTTGACATACTACACCAGGAGGTCTTTTTCTGCTGCACCCCTCCCTCTTCTGTTCTAGAAAAAAGAACTGTGCTGACATCCCTTTGAAGTGGTTAATCTTCTGCTGGAAGGGTGTATACACGATTTGAGGAAAGAGTAGGGGGCTGAAAGCAGAAAGGGGTCTGGATTGCCTTTTCCCAAGTGGACAATCGATTTGCTGTGTCTTATCTGTACCTCATAATGTTGAGGTTATAACATGTGAGTGTTCATTTGTCACTACATCATAATATATAAGAAATATCTTGACATACTACACCAGGAGGTCTCTTTTTTGCTGTGCGCCCTTCCCTCTTCTGTTCCAGATATATATATATTTATATATATATTTATATATATATTTATATTTCTTTCATGTAATTAGCAAGAGTCCATGAGCTAGTGACATATGGGATATACATTCCTACCAGGAGGGGCAAAGTTTCCCAAACCTCAAAATGCCTATAAATACACCCCTCACCACACCCACAAATCAGTTTTACAAACTTTGCCTCCTATGGAGGTGGTGAAGTAAGTTTGTGCTAGATTCTACGTTGATATGCGCTCCGCAGCAGGTTGGAGCCTGGTTTTCCTCTCAGCGTGCAGTGAATGTCAGAGGGATGTGAGGAGAGTATTGCCTATTTGAATTCAATGATCTCCTTCTACGGGGTCTATTTCATAGGTTCTCTGTTATCGGTCGTAGAGATTCATCTCTTACCTCCCTTTTCAGATCGACGATATACTCTTTTATATATATACCATTACCTCTACTGATTTTCATTTCAGTACTGGTTTGGCTTTCTACAACATGTAGATGAGTGTCCTGGGGTAAGTAAGTCTTATTTTCTGTGACACTCTAAGCTATGGTTGGGCACTTTTTTATAAAGTTCTAAATATATGTATTCAAAGATTTATTTGCCTTGACTCAGGATGTTCAACGTTCCTTATTTCAGACAGTCAGTTTCATATTTGGGATAATGCATATGAATAAATCAATTTTTTCTTACCTTAAAATTTGACTTTTCCCTGTGGGCTGTTAGGCTCGCGGGGGCTGAAAATGCTTCATTTTATTGCGTCATTCTTGGCGCGGACTTTTTTGGCGCAAAATTTTTTTTTCCGTTTCCGGCGTCATACGTGTCGCCGGAAGTTGCGTCATTTTTTAAGTTTTTTTGCGCCAAAAGTGTCGGTGTTCCGGATGTGGCGTCATTTTTGGCGCCAAAAGCATTTAGGCGCCAAATAATGTGGGCGTCTTTTTTGGCGCTAAAAAAATATGGGCGTCACTATTGTCTCCACATTATTTAAGTCTCATTATTTATTGCTTCTGGTTGCTAGAAGCTTGTTCACTGGCATTTTTTCCCTTTCCTGAAACTGTCATTTAAGGAATTTGATCAATTTTGCTTTATATGTTGTTTTTTCTATTACATATTGCAAGATGTCCCACGTTGAAACTGAGTCAGAAGATACTTCTGGAAAATCGCTGCCTGGTGCTGGAGCTACCAAAGCCAAGTGTATCTGCTGTAAACTTATGGTATCTGTTCCTCCAGCTGTTGTTTGTACTGATTGTCATGACAAACTTGTTAATGCAGATAATATTTCCTTTAGTACTGTTACATTACCTGTTGCTGTTCCGTCAACATCTAATACTCAGAGTGTTCCTGATAACATAAGAGATTTTGTTTCTAAATCCATTAAGAAGGCTATGTCTGTTATTCCTCCTTCTAGTAATCGTAAAAAGTCTTTTAAAACTTCTCATTTTTCAGATGAATTTTTAAATGAACATCATCATTCTGATTCTGATAATGGTTCTTCTGGTTCAGAGGATTCTGTCTCAGAGGTTGATGCTGATAAATCTTCATATTTATTTAAAATGGAATTTATTCGTTCTTTACTTAAAGAAGTCCTAATTGCATTAGAAATTGAGGATTCTGGTCCTCTTGATACTAAATCTAAACGTTTAGATAAGGTTTTTAAATCTCCTGTAGTTATTCCAGAAGTTTTTCCTGTCCCTGGTGCTATTTCTGAAGTAATTTCCAGGGAATGGAATAATTTGGGTAATTCATTTACTCCTTCTAAACGTTTTAAGCAATTATATCCTGTGCCATCTGACAGATTAGAGTTTTGGGACAAAATCCCTAAGGTTGATGGGGCTGTCTCTTGCTAAGCGTACTACTATTCCTACGGCAGATGGTACTTCCTTTAAGGATCCTTTAGATAGGAAAATTGAATCCTTTCTATGAAAAGCTTACTTGTGTTCAGGTAATCTTCTTAGACCTGCTATATCTTTAGCGGATGTTGCTGCAACTTCAACTTTTTGGTTAGAAGCTTTAGCGCAACAAGTAACAGATCATAATTCTCATAGCATTATTATTCTTCTTCAACATGCTAATAATTTTATTTGTGATGCCATCTTTGATATCATTAGAGTTGATGTCAGGTATATGTCTCTAGCTATTTTAGCTAGAAGAGCTTTATGGCTTAAAACTTGGAATGCTGATATGTCTTCTAAGTCTACTCTGCTTTCCCTTTCTTTCCAGGGTAATAAATTATTTGGTTCTCAGTTGGATTCTATTATCTCAACTGTTACTGGAGGGAAAGGAACTTTTTTACCACAGGATAAAAAATCTAAAGGTAAATTTAGGTCAAATAATCGTTTTCGTTCCTTTCGTCACAACAAGGAACAAAAGCCTGATCCTTCATCCTCAGGAGCGTTATCAGTTTGGAAACCATCTCCAGTCTGGAATAAATCCAAGCCTTTTAGAAAATCAAAGGCACAGATCACCATCGTTTAGTTCAGGGGGCTTCTTTTGTTCTTCCGACCTTGACTGTAATTTCAACAGATGCAAGTCTTACAGGTTGGGGAGCTGTGTGGGGGTCTCTGACAGCACAAGGGGTTTGGGAATCTCAGGAGGTGAGATTACGATCAATATTTTGGAACTCTGTGCAATTTTCAGAGCTCTTCAGTCTTGGCCTCTTCTAAAGAGAGAATCGTTCATTTGTTTTCAGACAGACAATGTCACTGTGGTGGCATACATCAATCATCAAGGAGGGACTCACAGTCCTCTGGCTATGAAAAAAGTATCTCGAATTCTGGTTTGGGCGGAATCCAGCTCCTGTCTAGTTTCTGCGGTTCATATCCCAGGTATAGAGAATTGGGAAGCGGATTATCTCAGTCGCCAAACGTTACATCCGGGCGAATGGTCTCTTCTTCACCCAGAGATATTTCTTCAGATTGTTCAAATGTGGGGACTTCCAGAAATAGATCTGATGGCCTCTCATCTAAACAAGAAACTTCCCAGGTATCTGTCCAGATCCAGGGATCCTCAAGCGGAAGCAGTGGATGCATTGTCACTTCCTTGGAAGTATCATCCTGCCTATATCTTTCCGCCTCTAGTTCTTCTTCCAAGAGTAATCTCCAAGATTCTGAAGGAATGCTCGTTTGTTCTGCTTGTAGCTCCAGCATGGCCTCACAGGTTTTGGTATGCGGATCTTGTCCGGATGGCCTCTTGCCAACCGTGGACTCTTCCGTTAAGACCAGAGTCTGGAAGACTTACATTTCTTGGTGTCTTTCTCATCATTTTTCCTGGCATTCTTTTAGAATTCCGAGAATTTTGCAGTTTCTTCAGGATGGTTTGGATAAAGGTTTGTCTGCAAGTTCCTTGAAAGGACAAATCTCTGCTCTTTCTGTTCTTTTTCACAGAAAGATTGCTAATCTTCCTGATATTCATTTTTTGTACAAGCTTTGGTTCGTATAAAACCTGTCATTAAGTCAATTTCTCCTCCTTGCAGTTTGAATTTGGTTCTGGGGGCTCTTCAAGCTCCTCCGTTTGAACCTATGCATTCATTGGACATTAAATTACTTTCTTGGAAAGTTTTGTTCCTTTTGGCCATTTTTTCTGCCGGAAGAGTTTCTGAATTATCTGCTCTTTCTTGTGAGTCTCCTTTTCTGATTTTTCACCAGGATAAGGCGGTGTTGCGAACTTCTTTTAAATTTTTACCTAAGGTTGTGAATTCTAATAACATTAGTAGAGAAATTGTGGTTCCTTCATTATGTCCTAATCCTAAGAATTCTAAGGAGAAATAATTGCATTCTTTGGATGTAGTTAGAGCTTTGAAATATTATGTTGAAGCTACTAAGAATTTCCGAAAGACTTCTAGTCTATTTATTATCTTTTCCGGTTCTAGGAAAGGTCAGAAGGCCTCTGCCATTTCTTTGGCATCTTGGTTGAAATCTTTAATTTATCATGCTTATGTCGAGTCGGGTAAAACTCCGCCACAAAGGATTACAGCTCATTCTACTAGGTCAGTTTCTACTTCCTGGGCGTTTAGGAATGATGCTTCGGTTGATCAGATTTGCAAAGCAGCAACTTGGTCTTCTTTGCATACTTTTACTAAATTCTACCATTTTGATGTGTTTTCTTCTTCTGAAGCTGTCTTTGGTAGAAAAGTACTTCATGCAGCTGTTTCAGTTTGATTCTTCTGCTTATATTTTCAGTTTTTTTCTTTATGAGATTTAAACTTTATTTTTGGGTGTGGATTTTTTTCAGCAGAATTGGCTGTCTTTATTTTATCCCTCCCTCTCTAGTGACTCTTGCGTGGAAGATCCACATCTTGGGTAGTCATTATCCCATACGTCACTAGCTCATGGACTCTTGCTAATTACATGAAAGAAAACATAATTTATGTAAGAACTTACCTGATAAATTAATTTCTTTCATATTAACAAGAGTCCATGAGGCCCACCCTTTTTTGTGGTGGTTGTGATTTCTCCAACATTGGTGTGTCCGGTCCACGGCGTCATCCATTACTTGTGGGATATTCTCCTCCCCCACAGGGAAAGGCAAGGAGAGCACAAAGCAAGAGCTGTCCATATAGTCCCTCCCAGGCTCCGCCCCCCCAGTCATTCTCCTTGCCGCTCTGAACAAGTAGCATCTCCTCGGGGATGGTGAGGAGTTTGTGGTGTTTAATAACATTGGGGAACGTTTTTTAGCACCAGGCACTTGTTATGACACCTTCCCAGTCAGGAAGGGCCTTTCTCTGTAGTAGGCAGAGCCTCATTTTCGCGCCATTACTGTGCAGTTACTTTTGATTACAGTACATGCAGCTGCATGTGTGTGGGTCTGGAATCCACTAAAAATATTCCTAGAAGGCTTCATTTGGTATCGTATACCCCCCTGGGATTGGTGAAGTCGCAGCAAAGTCTGTGGCTGGGACTGTAAGGGGGTTAAAATTAAAAACGGCTCCGGTTTCCACATTTTAAGGGTTAACAGCTTGAAAATTGGGGTGCAATACTTTGAATGCATTAAGACACTGTGGTGAAAATTTGGTAAAGATTGGATAATTCCTTCATAGTTTTTCACATATTCAGTAATAAAGTGTGCCCTGTTTAACATTTAAAGAGACAGTAACGGTTTTGTTTTAAAACGGTTTTTGTGCTTTATTAACCAGTTTAAGCCTGTTTAACATGTCTGTACCTTCAGATAGATCATGTTCTGTATGTATGGTAGCCAATGTGGTTCCCCCTTCAAATATGTGTGATAATTGTGCCATAGCGTCCAAACAAAGTAAGGACAGTACTGTCACAAATTGTAAAGTTGCCCAGGATGATTCCTCAGATGAAGGAAGTAGACATAGTTCTACATCATCTCCTTCTGTGTCTATACCAGTTATGCCCGCGCAGGCGACCCCTAGTACTTCTAGCGCGCCAATGCTTGTTACTATGCAGCAATTGACGGCAGCAATGGATAACTCCATAGCTAATATTTTATCCAAAATGCCAGCATTTCAGAGAAAGCGTGATTGCTCTGTTTTAAACACTATAGAGCAGGAGGGCGCTGATGATAATTTTTCTGTCATACCCTCACACCAATCTGAAGTGGCAGTGAGGGAGGGTTTGTCAGATGGGGAAATTTCTGATACAGGAAGAATTTCTCAGCAGGCAGAACCTGATGTTGTGACATTTAAATCAAAATTAGAGCATCTCCGCGCATTACTTAAGGAGGTGCTATCTACTCTGGATGATTGTGACTATCTGGTCAACCCAGAAAAATTGTGCAAGATGGACAAGTTCCTTGAGGTCCCGGTGCACCCTGATGCTTTTCCGATACCTAAACGGGTGGCGGACATAGTGAATAAGGAGTGGGAGAAGCCAGGCATACCTTTTGTCCCTCCTTCTATATTTAAGAAATTGTTCCCTATGGTCGACCCCAGGAAGGACACATGGCAAACAGTCCCTAAGGTAGAGGGGGCGGTTTCTACTCTAGCCAAGCGCACGACCATTCCTATTGAGGACAATTGTGCATTCAAAGATCCTATGGATAAAAAATTGGAGGGTTTGCTTAAAAAGATTTTTGTACAGCAAGGTTACCTCCTTTAACCTATTTCGTGCATTATTCCTGTCACTACAGCGGCGTGGTTCTGGTTCGAGGAACTGGAAAAGTCGCTCAGTAGGGAGACTCCGTATGAGGAAGTCATGGACAGAATTCACGCACTTAAGTTAGCTAATTCCTTTATTTTAGACACCGCTTTGCAGTTAGCGAGGTTAGCGGCGAAAAATTCAGGGTTTACAATTGGGGCGCGTAGAGCGCTCTGGCTAAAGTCTTGGTCGGCGGATGTATCTTCCAAGACAAAATTGCTTAATACCCCTTTCAAAGGTAAGACCCTTTTTGGGCCAGAATTGAAAGAGATTATTTCAGACATCACTGAGGGAAAGGGCCATGCCCTCCCACAAGATAAACCTTTCAAGGCTAAGAATAAGTCCAATTTTCGTTCCATTCGCAATTTCAGGAACGGACCGGCTTCCAACTCGGCAGCCTCTAGACAAGAGGGTAACGCTTCCCAGACTAAACCAGCTTGGAAATCAATGCAAGGGTAAACAGGCCAAGAAGCCTGCTGCTGCTACCAAAACAGCATGAAGGGGTAGCCCCCGATCCGGGACCGGATCTAGTAGGGGGCAGACTCTCTCTCTTTGCTCAGGCTTAGGCAAGAGATGTTCAGGATCCCTGGACACTAGAAATAGTCTCTCAGGGTTTTCTTCTGGAGTTCAAGGAACTACCCTCAAGGGGAAGGTTCCACATGTCTAACTTATCTTCAAACCAAATAAAGAGACAGGCATTCTTACATTGTGTAGAAGACCTGTTAAAGATGGGAGTGATACACCCAGTTCCAACTGTGGAACAAGGTCGGGGGTTTTACTCAAATCTGTTTGTAGTTCCCAAAAAAGAGGGAATTTTCAGACCAGTTCTGGATTTAAAAATTCTAAACAAATTTCTCAGAGTTCCATCGTTCAAATGGAAACCATTCGAACAATTTTATCTGCAATCCAGGAGGGTCAATTTATGACTACCGTGGATTTAAAGGATGCGTATCTACATATTCCTATCCACAAAGATCATCCAAGGATTTTCACAAAGGTGCTAGGGTCCATTCTAGAGGTTCTAAGACCAAGGGGTATTGCAGTGGCACCTTATCTGGACGACATTCTAATCCAAACGTCGTCTCTTTCCAAAGCAAAGGCTCATACAGACATTGTTCTAGCCTTTCTCATATCTCACGGGTGGAAGGTGAACGTAGAAAAGAGTTCCCTGTCTCCGTCGACAAGAGTTCCCTTCTTGGGAACGATAATAGATTCTTTAAAAATGAAGATCTTCCTGACAAAAGTCAGAAAGTCAAAGCTTCTAAAGCTTGTCAAGTTCTTCACTCTATTCTGCAGCCTTCCATAGCTCAGTGCATGGTAGTAGTAGGGTTGATGGTTGCAGCAATGGACATAGTTCCTATTGCTCAAATTCATCTAAGACCATTACAACTGTGCATGCTCAAACAGTGGAATGGGGACTATACAGACTTGTCTCCAAAGATTCAAGTAGACCAGATGACCAGAGACTCACTCCGTTGGTGGTTGTCACAGGATCACCTGTCTCAGGGAATGAGTTTCCGCAGACCAGAGTGGGTCATTGTCACGACCGACGCCAGTCTATTAGGCTGGGGCGCGGTCTGGGATTTCCTGAAAGCTCAGGGTCTATGGTCTCGGGAAGAGTCTCTTCTCCCGATAAACATCCTGGAACTGAGAGCGATATTCAATGCTCTCCGGGCTTGGCCTCAACTAGCGAAGGCCGGATTCATAAGATTCCAGTCAGACAACATGACGACTGTAGCTTACATCAACCATCAGGGAGGAACAAAGAGTTCCTTGGTGATGAGAGAGGTATCCAAGATCATCAAATGGGCGGAGGATCACTCCTGCCATCTATCTGCAATTCACATCCCAGGAGTAGACAACTGGGAGGCGGATTATCTGAGTCGTCAGACTTTCCATCCGGGGGAGTGGGAACTCTACCCGGAGGTTTTTGCCCAGTTGACTCAATTATGGTACATTCCAGACATGGATCTGATGGCGTCTCGTCAGAACTTCAAGGTTCCTTGCTACGGGTCCAGATCCAGGGATCCCAAGGCGACTCTAGTGGATGCATTAGTGACACCTTGGTCGTTCAACCTAGCTTATGCATTTCCACCGTTCCCTCTCCTTCCCAGGCTTGTAGCCAGGATCAAACAGGAGAAGGCCTCAGTGATTCTGATAGCTCCTGCGTGGCCACGCAGGACTTGGTATGCAGACCTGGTGAATATGTCATCGGCTCCACCATGGAAGCTACCTTTGAGACAGGATCTTCTAGTGCAAGGTCCATTCGAACATCCAAATCTAGTTTCTCTCCAGCTGACTGCTTGGAAATTGAACGCTTGATTTTATCCAAGCGCGGGTTTTCAGATTCAGTGATAGATACTCTGGTCCAAGCCAGAAAACCTGTGACTAGAAGGATTTACCATAAAATATGGAAACGATATATCTGTTGGTGTGAATCCAAGGGATTCTCATGGATTAATATTCCCAGGATCCTCTCCTTTCTAACAAGAAGGTTTGGATAAGGGATTGTCAGCGAGTTCTCTAAAAGGACAGAGATCTGCTTTATCTGTCTTGTTACACAGACGACTGGCAGCTGTGCCAGATGTACAGGCTTTTGTACAGGCTTTGGTCAGAATCAAACCTGTTTACAGACCTTTGACTCCTCCCTGGAGTCTAAATTTAGTTTTTTCAGTTCTTCAAGGGGTTCCATTTGAACCCTTACATTCCATAGATATCAAGTTACTATCTTGGAAAGTTCTGTTTTTGGTTGCTATTTCTTCTGCTAGAAGAGTTTCTGAACTATCTGCTTTGCAGTGTGATCCACCCTATCTGGTGTTCCATTCAGATAAGGTTGTTTTGCGTACCAAGCCTGGTTTTCTTCCAAAAGTTGTTTCCAACAAGAATATTAACCAGGAAATAGTTGTCCCTTCTTTGTGTCCGAATCCAGTTTCAAAGAAGGAACATTTGTTACACCATTTAGATGTAGTCCGTGCTTTAAAGTTCTATTTAGAAGCAACAAAGGATTTCAGACAAAACTTCTTTTTTGTTTGTCGTTTATTCTGGTAAGAGGAGAGGACAAAAAGCTACTGCTACCTCTCTTTCTTTCTGGCTGAAAAGCATTATCCGATTGGCTTATGAGACTGCCGGACGGCAGCCTCCTGAACGAATCACAGCTCACTCTACTAGGGCTGTGGCTTCCACATGGGCCTTCAAGAATGAGGCTTCTGTTGATCAGATATGTGAGGCAGCAACTTGGTCTTCTCTGCACACTTTTGCCAAATTCTACAAATTTGATACTTTTTGCTTCTTCGGAGGCTATTTTTGGGAGAAAGGTTTTGCAAGCCGTGGTGCCTTCTGTTTAGGTAACCTGATTTGCTCCCTCCCTTCATCCGTGTCCTAAAGCTTTGGTATTGGTTCCCACAAGTAATGGATGACGCCGTGGACCGGACACACCAATGTTGGAGAAAACAGAATTTATGCTTACCTGATAAATTACTTTCTCCAACGGTGTGTCCGGTCCACGGCCCGCCCTGGTTTTTTAATCAGGTTTGAAAAATTTCTCTCTATACACTACAGTCACCACGGCACCCTATAGTTTCTCCTTTTTTTCTCCTAACCGTCGGTCGAATGACTGGGGGGGCGGAGCCTGGGAGGGACTATATGGACAGCTCTTGCTGTGTGCTCTCCTTGCCTTTCCCTGTGGGGGAGGAGAATATCCCACAAGTAATGGATGACGCCGTGGACCGGACACACCGTTGGAGAAAGTAATTTATCAGGTAAGCATAAATTCTGTTTTTTTTGTATAAAGCACAATTATTCCAATTCCTTATTTATGCTTCGCACTTTTTTCTTATCACCCCACTTCTTGGCTATTCGTTAAACTGATTTGTGGGTGTGGTGAGGGGTGTATTTATAGGCATTTTGAGGTTTGGGAAACTTTGCCCCTCCTGGTAGGAATGTATATCCCATACGTCACTAGCTCATGGACTCTTGCTAATATGAAAGAAATGAATTTATCAGGTAAGTTCTTACATAAATTATGTTTTTTATATATATGTGTATATATATATATATATATATATATATATATATATATATATATATATATATATATATATATATATATGTGTGTGTAAGTATCTCATTGATAAAGCCCTTTGCCTGCCTTTTATGCATGAGACCTCCTATCTTTGAGTCCTTATAATTTTTGCGTGCAATATTTTATTATTTTTATTAGATAGTTTTATGAGTGTAACTATACTTTGTAATGTATTTGTGATGTGTTTTGTGCAACTTTTTTGTTTCACAAAACAGCTAACCAGAGCTCTGAAGTCACAGTAATCATTTGAGTGTAAAATGCGATTGCTGTCAAGCGATCACTTTTACTTTCAACTCTTAATACCAGCGCTAAGCCAGACAAGCACAAACGCCCGCAATAAACCCCTTATTGCTCACGTTCAAATGTTTGCGCTTCACTGCTTGTGCAATGTTAAATGCACAGAGCGTATGGTGTCGGACAGACAATGATAAATCGACCCCTTGGAGTCCTTAACATAAGGAATATATGATATAGTTTCTCTGCCCCTTAGGATTTCAGAAAGGCTCAATCTAGTGGTATAATGTTCCATAAAGAATGTAGATACTGTATAATGTAGAAATTAGGAATATGACTTTTTTTCCCCTTGTCTTTTTAGCGCTGTGATCAGCCAGCCTAAAGCTTCTTCCATAACTTCTGCAGAGCGTTGTATCCCAAATGTGCCTGCATGTTGCCTCTCCCCTGGGACCCCAACACAAGATGAGCAGTGGAAAAGGGCCCCTTCATTGGGACCATACATACCACATGATAATGAACCAGATATAGCACCTCTGAGCCACTGCTTTAGATCATTGAACTTGATTGGAAGCCATGAGGAGGAGAATACATTTCATGACAACAAACTCACAGAACAGATATCTGTCAAGAGCCTCATCTCCCCATTGACACCTCCATGCACTTCCACCAAGAACAAAGTGCAGCGTCCTTTGTCTTTGAATGTTTCATTTCCAATCACGGAGCAAGTCAGCCCTTTACCTGCACCCAGGACAATGAATTCTGGTCCCCTTTCCACAAATGATGGAACAGTTTTCCTCAAATCTGAATCTCCAGATCAAACCACACCCGCACATGGCAGCTCACCTATGCAGCCATGTCCTCTTCCCTTATTGCAAAGTAGTCCAGTTACTGACACAGTACAGGTTATCCATACACCTAGCAGCTTGGCTCTAAACATCCTACCTGCACCTGTCCCTGTGGATTTGAGTACACTACCTGCACAGTCTGTAGCTAAAAACATAATCCACAACACAGTGTGTACTTCCTGTTCTCTTGAAATCACAGATCGGAATGCAGATCTTGCACCTATTACTGCTGGTGATCCTTTCCCAAGCGTATCACTAACTCGGCCTTCCACAGACACACAGTTGGAGTTACATTTAAAAGGGGGAGACAAATATAATAGAAACGGTTCTAACTCATTGTCTGCAGAGAGAGGAGACATATTGTCAAGAGAAGTCCTTTCTCCAGTCACCTCTACCCCTGTTAAGGATGAGCTTATCCTTTCCCTTGAGTTGACAACCTGTGCCATGACCAGCGTTGTCAGTAGAAAGGAGTTGCAGGCACCGAACATGGCGGTTGAAATACAAGAAGGATTATTTGCAGGAAGTTGTTACCACAGGGATGGCTCAAGACTTTGTGAGTATATTAAATGTTCTTATCTATGTAGTATACGTTACATTGATATCATCTTGAGACTTTGTTTAAAGTCAGCAGTAATAGAAATGTGAATGGATAAGTAAAAATATTTGCTAGCCAATGATTTCACTACTCTAAATGCTTGTTTTTTATATACTATATAGCCTATAATGCCTTGCAACAAAGAAAAGAAATATAGATTATTTCTCTTGTAAGGTGTATCCAGTCCACGGATTCATCCTTTACTTGTGGGATATCCTCCTTCCCTACAGGAAGTGACAAAGAGAGCACACAGCAGAGCTGTCCATATCGCTCCCCCTCTAGCTACACCTCCCAGTCATTCTCTTTGCCGGCACTAGGGTCTCTCTCGGGAGGGTAAAGTGAATGTGGTGTTAGAATTGTAGTTTTTATTATCTTCAATCAAAAGTTTATTTTAAATGGTACCGGTTTGTACTTCTTACTCTCTAGCAGAAAAGTGATGAAGATTTCTGCTGAGAGGAAAATGATTTTAGCATGTTGTAACTAAAATCCACTGCTGTTCCCACACAGGACTGAGGAGTACCAGAAAACTTCAGTTGCAATGAGGTATGTTCAGTCAATTATTTCTAGACCAGACTGAGATAATGCTACAAGAGACTGACAATATCCCCATGAGGGGAGGGTAAGCTATGTTCACAGACTTAGTAAGGAATTGAATGCTTACATAACAGGGCTAATTATGCTGGTTGACACTAATTCAGGGCAATCGATTGTTTATCTAAGGAAAATATCGTTTGTAAGACACTTTGAAAGTCCTTTGGGGTTATTACCCACATGGCTGTTTTTTATTCACTTAGGAGTGATTTATTAGGCCTCACAGCTCCGGAGTAGAGTGGGAGGGGCCTAATTTCGAGCCTCAGATGCGCAGTTAGAATTGCATAGAAGTTCATGCTGCTTCACATGGAGGGTCCTGCTGCTGTTTGAGGGCCTAAAAGAAGCTATATTCCCCCAAATCTGATCCCTAAGGGCAGGTAGGGCCACAGCAAGGCTGTGGCAAGGTGCTGTAGTAATTTTAACCTGGTGTTGGCTTTAGGCTGCTCCGGTTTGGGCATTAAGGGGTTAATCATTTTGATACTAGTGGTGCAATCTTACTAAGGCTTTAGGTACATACTGTGAAAATTTCAAAAGAATTGCTGCATTTTTCACTGTTTTGCAAAATTGTGTGCTCTTTTTATCTCTTAAAGGCACAGTAACGGTTTTTCAAATTGTGTTTTTTATTTGATTAAAGGGATTTCCAAGCCTGTTTGTGTATTCTACTAGTCTGTTAAACATGTCTGACACTAAGGAAAATCCTTGTTCAATGTGTTTAGAAGCCATGGTGGAACCCCCTCTCAGAATGTGTCCCACTTGTACTGATATGTCTATACACTTTAAAGATCATATTGTTGCACTTAAGAATGTGGCCCAAGATGATTCTCAGACTGAAGGTAACGAGGGTAGCCCGTCTACCTCTCCCCAAGTGTCACAACCAGTTACGCCCGCTCAAGCGATGCCTAGTACCTCTAGTGCGTCTAACCCTTTTACATTACAAGACTTAGCGGCAGTCATGGATAGTTCTCTTACAGCCTTCTTATCTAAACTGCCCGTGATAGCTCTGTTTTAAGAACAGATTATGAGCATTCTGCCGCTTTGGTAGCCGTATCCGATATACCCTCACCACGCTCTGAAGTGGGAGCGAGGGATTTGATGTCTGAGGGAGAAGTCTCTGATTCAGGAAGGGTTCCTCCTCAGACAGATTCAGATACATTGGCTTTTAAATTTAAGCTAGAACACCTCCGCGTTTTGCTCAGGGAGGTATTAGCTACTCTGGATTACTGCAACCCTTTGGTTATCACAGAGAAATTGTGTAAAATGGACAAGTGAGGTCCCTGTTTACACTGATCCGTTTCCGGTCCCTAAGAGGATTGCGGATATCGTTACTAGGGAGTGGGATAGACCAGGTGTTCCCTTTGTTCCCCCTCCTGTTTTTAAGAAAATGTTCCCCATATCTGACCCCGTGCGGGACTCGTGGCAGACGGTCCCTAAGGTGGAGGGGGCTGTTTCTTCCCTTGCTAAACGCACAACCATACCAATTGAAGACAGTTGTGCTTTTAAAGACCCTATGGATAAGAAGTTAGAGGGTTTACTTAAGAAAATTTTTGTTCAACAAGGTTTTCTCCAACATTGGTGTGTCCGGTCCACGGCGTCATCCATTACTTGTGGGAATATTCTCTTCCCTAACAGGAAATGGCAAAGAGCACAGCAAAAGCTGTCCATATAGCTCCTCCTCAGGCTCCGCCCCCCAGTCATTCTCTTTGCCGCTCTGAACAAGTAGCATCTCCACGGAGATGGTGAAGAGTATGTGGTGTTTAGTTGTAGTTTTTTATTCTACTATCAAGAGTTTGTTATTTTAAAATAGTGCTGGTTGTACTATTTACTCTAAAACAGAAAGAGATGAAGAGTTCTGTTTAAAAGAGGAGTATGATTTTAGCAGCAGTAACTAAAATCAATTGCTGTTCCCACGCAGGACTGTTGAGCCCAGAGAACTTCAGTTGGGGGGAACAGTTAGCAGACTTTTCTGCTCAAGGTATGACTAGTCCATTTTCTAACAAGACTGTGTAATGCTAGAAGACTGTCATTTTCCCTCTTGGGGATCGGTAAGCCATTTTCTTAGACTCTTAACAGAATGAAGGCTTATTATGGGCTATACACTGGTTGACACTCTTGTGGGCTAAATCGATTTATTTATTTAAGTTTTTTATGAAATCTGAGGTGATTTATAAAACTTTTATTGTGGGGGAACGTTTTTAGGCGCCAGGCAGTTGTTTAGACAACTTTCCAGTCAGGAAGGGCCTTTCACTATAGTAGGCAGAGCCTCATTTTCGCGCCATAACTGCACAGTTTCTTTTGGATGCAGTGCATGCAGCTGCATGTGAGAGGATCTGGTGATCATTGAAAACGTTCCTGGAAGGCTTAATTTGGTATCGTATAACTCCTAAGGACAGGTGAAGTCGCAGCAAACGCTGTGGCTGGGACTGTAGTGGGGTTAAAAATTGTTATTTGATTAAACGGTTTCTTCATTTAAGGGGTTAAAAGCTTGAAAATTGGGGTGCAATACTTTTAAAGCATTAAGACACTGTGGTGAAAATTTGGATATTTCCTAAATAGTTTTTCACACATTCAGAAATAGTGTGCTCTGTTTAAAATTTAAAGAGACAGTAACGGTTTTGTTTTAAAACGTTTTTTTTGCATTATTAGCCTGTTTAAGCCTGTCTAACATGTCTGTACCTTCAGATAGAACATGTTCTGTATGTATTGAGGCCAAAGTGGTCCCCCCCTTCAAATGTATGTGATAATTGTGCCATGGCGTCCAGACAAAGTAAGGACAGTGCTGTCACATTTAATAAGGTTGCCCAAGATGGTTCCTCAAATGAAGGTAGTGGGAATAGTTCCTCATCTTCTCCTTCTGTGTCAATACCAGTTATGCCCGCGCAGGCGACCCCTAGTACAATCTAGCGCGCCAATGCTTGTTACTATGCAACAATTAACGGCAGTAATGGATAATTCCATAGCTAATATTTTATCCAAAATTTCAGCATTTCAGAGAAAGCATGATTGCTCAGTTTTAAATACAGTGGAGCAAGAAGGCGCTGACGATAGTTTATCTGTCATACCCTCACACCAGTCAGAAGTGGCAGTGAGGGAGGGTTTGTCGGAGGGAGAACTTTCAGATTGAGGAAGAATTTCTCAACAGGCAGAACCTGATGTTATGACATTTAAATTTAAGTTAGAGCATCTCCGCGCATTACTTAAGGAGGTGCTATCTACTCTGGATGATTGTGACTCTTTGGTCATTCCAGAAAAATTGTGCAAGATGGACAAATTCTTAGAGGTCCCGGTGCACCCTGATGCCTTTCCGATCCCTAAAAGGGTGGCGGACATAGTGAATAAGGAGTGGGAGAAACGAGGCATACCCTTTGTCCCTCCTCCTATATTTAAGAAATTGTTCCCCATGGTCGACCCAAGGAAGGACGCATGGCAAACAGTCCCTAAGGTTGAGGGGGCAGTTTCTACCCTAGCCAAACGCACGACTATTCCCATTGAGGACAATTGTGCTTTCAAAGATCCTATTGATAAAAAATTGGAGGGTTTGCTTAAAAAGATTTTTGTTCAGCAAGGTTACCTCCTCCAACCAATTTCGTGCATTATTCCTGTCACTACGGCGGCGTGTTTCTGGTTCGATGAACTAGAAAATTCACTTAATATGGAGACTCCATATGAGGAAGTCATGGACAGAATTCACGCACTTAAGATAGCTAATTCCTTTATTTTAGATGCCGCTTTGCAATTAGCGAGATTAGCGGCGAAAAATTCAGGGTTTGCAATTGTGGCGCGCAGAGCGCTCTGGCTAAAGTCTTGGTCGGCGGATGTATCTTCCAAGACAAAATTGTTTAATATCCCTTTCAAAAAAAAGAAATTATTTCAGACATCACTGGGGGGAAGGGCCATGCCCTCCCACAGGATAGGCCTTTTAAGGCTAAGAATAAGTCCAATTTTCGTTCCTTTCGCAATTTCAGGAACGGACCGGCTTCGAACTCAGCCTCTAGACAAGAGGGTAACGCTTCCCAGGCTAAACCAGCTTGGAAACCAATGCAAGGCTGGAACAAGGGTAAACAGGCCAAGAAGCCTGCTGCTGCTACCAAGACAGCATGAAGGGGTAGCCCCCGATCCGGGACCGGATCTAGTAGGGGGCAGACTCTCTCTCTTTACTCAGGCTTGGGCAAGAGATGTTCCGGATCCCTGGGCACTAGAAATAGTCTCTCAGGGTTATCTTCTAGAATTCAAGGAACTGCCCCCAAGGGGAAGGTTCCACATGTCTCGCTTGTCTTCAGACCAAATAAAGAGACAGGCATTCTTACATTGTGTAGAAGACCTGTTAAAGATGGGAGTGATACAATCAGTTCCAACTGTGGAACAAGGTCAGGGGTTTTACTCAAACCTGTTTGTAGTTCCCAAAAAAGAGGGAACTTTCAGACCAATTCTGGATTTAAAAATTCTAAACAAATTTCTCAGAGTACCATCGTTCAAAATGGAAACCATTCGAACAATTTTACCTACAATCCAGGAGGGTCAATATATGACTACCGTGGATTTAAAGGATGCGTACCTACATATTCCTATCCACAAAGATCATCATCAGTTCCTAAGGTTCGCCTTTCTGCACAGACATTACCAATTCGTGGCTCTTCCGTTCGGTTTAGCCACTGTTCCCAGAATTTTCACAAAGGTGCTAGGGTCCCTTCTGGCGGTTCTAAGATCGAGGGGCATTGCAGTGGCACCTTATCTAGACGACATTCTAATTCAAGCGTCGTCTCTTTCCAAGGCAAAGGCTCATACAGACATTGTTCTAGCCTTTCTCAGATCTCACGGGTGGAAGGTGAACGTAGAAAAGAGTTCCCTGTCTCCATCGACAAGAGTTCCCTTCTTGGGAACGATAATAGATTCTTTAAAAATGAAGATCTTCCTGACAGAAGTCAGAAAGTCAAAGCTTCTAAACGCTTGTCAAGTTCTTCACTCTATTCTGCAGCCTTCCATAGCTCAGTGCATGGAAGTAGTAGGATTGATGGTTGCAGCAATGGACATAGTTCCTTTTGCTCGAATTCATCTAAGACCATTACAACTGTGCATGCTCAATCAGTGGAATGGGGACTATGCAGACTTGTCTCCACAGATTCAAGTAGACCAGATGACCAGAGACTCACTCTGTTGGTGGTGGACCCAGGATCACCTGTCTCAGGGAATGAGTTTCCGCAGACCAGAGTGGGTCATTGTCACGACCGACGCCAGTCTATTAGGCTGGGGCGCGGTCTGGGATTCCCTGAAAGCTCAGGGTCTATGGTCTCGGGAAGAGTCTCTTCTCCCGATAAACATCCTGGAACTGAGAGCGATATTCAATGCTCTCCAGGCTTGGCCTCAACTAGCGAAGGCCGGATTCATAAGATCATTGCTAGTCTGTACAAACATGTCTGAAACAGAGGATACTAGTTCATTATGTTTAAAAGCCATGGTGGAGCCCCATAGGAGAATGTGTACTAAATGTATTGATTTCACCTTAAACAGTAAAGATCAGTCTTTATCTATAAAAGAATTGTCACCAGAGGGGTCTGTCGAGGGGGAAGTTATGCCGACTAACTCTCCCCACGTGTTGGACCCTTCGCCTCCCGCTCAAGGGACGCACGCTAATATGGCGCCAAGTACATCAGGGACGCCCATAGCGATTACTTTGCAGGACATGGCTGCAATCATGAATAATACCCTGTCAGAGGTATTATCCAGATTGCCTGAATTGAGAGGCAAGCGCGATAGCTCTGGGGTTAGACGAGATACAGAGCGCGTAGATGCTGTAAGAGCCATGTCTGATACTGCGTCACAATATGCAGAATCTGAGGACGGAGAGCTTCAGTCTGTGGGTGACGTCTCTGATTCGGGGAGACCTGATTCAGAGATTTCTCATTTTAAATTTAAGCTTGAGAACCTCCGTGTATTGCTTGGGGAGGTATTAGCTGCTCTGAATGACTGTGACACAATTGCAGTGCCAGAGAAATTGTGTAGGCTGGATAAATACTATGCAGTGCCGGTGAGTACTGATGTTTTTCCAATACCTAAAAGGCTTACAGAAATTATTAGTAAGGAGTGGGATAGGCCCGGTGTGCCCTTTTCCCCACCTCCTATATTTAGAAAAATGTTTCCAATAGATGCCACTACACGGGACTTATGGCAGACGGTCCCTAAGGTGGAGGGAGCAGTTTCTACTTTAGCAAAGCGTACCACTATCCCGGTTGAGGACAGTTGTGCTTTTTCAGATCCAATGGATAAAAAATTAGAGGGTTACCTTAAGAAAATGTTTATTCAACAAGGTTTTATTTTACAGCCCCTTGCATGCATTGCGCCTGTCACTGCTGCGGCGGCATTCTGGTTTGAGGCCCTGGAAGAGGCCATCCATACAGCTCCATTGACTGAAATTGTTGACAAGCTTAGAACTCTTAAGCTAGCTAACTCATTTGTTTCTGATGCCATTGTTCATTTGACTAAACTAACGGCTAAGAATTCCGGATTCGCCATCCAGGCGCGTAGGGCGCTATGGCTCAAATCCTGGTCAGCTGATGTGACTTCAAAGTCTAAATTACTCAACATTCCTTTCAAGGGGCAGACCTTATTCGGGCCTGGTTTGAAAGAAATTATTGCTGACATTACTGTAGGTAAGGGTCATACCCTTCCTCAGGACAGGGCCAAATCAAAGGCCAAACGGTCTAATTTTCGTGCCTTTCGAAATTCCAAGGCAGGTGCAGCATCAACTTCCTCCGCTTCAAGACAAGAGGGAACTTTTGCTCAATCTAAGCAGGCCTGGAAACCTCACCAGTCCTGGAACAAAGGCAAGCAGGCCAGAAAGCCTGCTGCTGCCTCTAAGACAGCATGAAGGAACGGCCCCCTATCCGGCGACGGATCTAGTAGGGGCCAGACTTTTTCTCTTCGCCCAGGCGTGGGCAAGAGATGTTCAGGATCCCTGGGCGTTGGAGATCATATCTCAGGGATATCTTCTGGACTTCAAAGCTTCCCCTCCACAAGGGAGATTTCATCTTTCAAGGTTATCTGCAAATCAGATAAAGAAAGAGGCATTCCTACGCTGTGTGCAAGACCTCCTAGTAATGGGAGTGATACATCCAGTTCCGCGGACGGAACAAGGACAGGGTTTTTATTCAAATCTGTTTGTGGTTCACAAAAAAGAGGGAACCTTCAGACCAATTTTGGATCTAAAGATCTTAAACAAATTCCTCAGAGTTCCATTTCTCCAACATAGGTGTGTCCGGTCCACGGCGTCATCCTTACTTGTGGGATATTCTCCTCCCCAACAGGAAATGGCAAAGAGCCCAGCAAAGCTGGTCACATGATCCCTCCTAGGCTCCGCCTACCCCAGTCATTCTCTTTGCCGTTGTACAGGCAACATCTCCACGGAGATGGCTTAGAGTTTTTTAGTGTTTAACTGTAGTTTTTATTATTCAATCAAGAGTTTGTTATTTTAAAATAGTGCTGGTATGTACTATTTACTCAGAAACAGAAAAGAGATGAAGATTTCTGTTTGTATGAGGAAAATGATTTTAGCACCGTAACTAAAATCCATGGCTGTTCCACACAGGACTGTTGAGAGCAATTAACTTCAGTTGGGGGAACAGTGTGCAGTCTCTTACTGCTTGAGGTATGACACATTCTAACAAGACGATGTAATGCTGGAAGCTGTCATTTTCCCTATGGGATCCGGTAAGCCATGTTTATTAAGATAGTAAATAAGGGCTTCACAAGGGCTTATTAAGACTGTAGACTCTTTTTGGGCTAAATCGATTCATTATTAACACATATTTAGCCTTGAGGAATCATTTATTCTGGGTATTTTGATATGATTATATCGGCAGGCACTGTTTTTGACACCTTATTCTTTAGGGGCTTTCCCTAATCATAGTCAGAGCCTCATTTTCGCGCCGGTATGGCGCACTTGTTTTTGAGGACAGCATGGCATGCAGCTGCATGTGTGTGGAGCTCTGATACACAGAAAAGTCTTTCTGAAGGCATCATTTGGTATCGTATTCCCCTTTGGGCTTGGTTGGGTCTCAGCAAAGCAGATTCCAGGGACTGTAAAGGGGTTAAATATAAAAACGGCTCCGGTTCCGTTATTTTAAGGGTTAAAGCTTCCAAATTTGGTGTGCAATACTTTTAAGGCTTTAAGACACTGTGGTGAAATTTTGGTGAATTTTGAACAATTCCTTCATACTTTTTCGCAATTGCAGTAATAAAGTGTGTTTAGTTTAAAATTTAAAGTGACAGTAACGGTTTTATTTTAAAACGTTTTTTGTGCTTTGTTATCAAGTTTATGCCTGTTTACAATGTCTGAACTACCAGATAGATTGTGTTCTGACTGTGGGGAAACCAAGGTTCCTTCTCATTTAAATAAAAAAATTTAGTAAAAATGATGCCCAAGATGATTCCTCAAGTGAGGGGAGTAAGCATGGTACTGCATCATCCCCTCCTTCGTCTACACCAGTCTTGCCCATACAGGAGGCCCCTAGTACATCTAGTGCGCCAATACTCCTTACTATGCAACATTTAACGGCTGTAATGGATAATTCTATCAAAAACATTTTAGCCAATATGCCCACTTATCAGTGAAAGCGCGACTGCTCTGTTTTAGAAAATTCTGTAGAGCATGAGAACGCTGATGATATGGTTTCTGAAGGGCCCCTACACCAGTCTGAGGGGGCCAGGGAGGTTTTGTCTGAGGGAGAAATTTCAGATTCAGGAAACATTTCTCAATAAGCTGAACCTGATGTGATTACTTTTAAATTTAAGTTGGAACATCTCCGCGCTCTGCTTAAGGAGGGGTTATCCAATTTGGATGATTGTGATTATCTGGTCATTCCAGAACCACTATGTAAAATGGAAAAGTTCTTAGAGGCCCCGGGGCCCCCCGAAGCTTTTCCTATATCCAAGCGGGTGGCGTACATTGTTAGTGAAGAATGGGACAGGCCCGGTATACCTTTAGTACCTCCCCCCATATTTATAAAATTGTTTTCCTATAGTCGACCCCAGAAAGGACTGATGGCAGACAGTCCCCAAGGTCGAGGGGGCGGTTTCTACTCTACACAAGCGCGCCACTATACCCATAGAAGATAGTTGTGCTTTCCAAGATCCTATGGATAAAAAATTAGAAGGTCTGCTAAAGATGTTTGTTCAGCAAGGTTCCCTTCTACAACCAATTGCATGCATTGTCCCTGTCACTGCAGCCGCGTGTTTCTAGTTTGATGAGCTAGGAAAGGCGATTATTAGTAATTCTTCTTCTTATGAGGAGATTATGGACAGAATTCGTGCTCTTAAATTGGCTAATTCTTTCACCCTAGACGCCACCTGGCAATAGGCTAGGTTAGCGGCGATAAAATTCTGGGTTTGCTATTGTGGCGCAGAGCGCTTTGGTTAAAATCTTGGGCAGCGGATGCGTCTTCCAAGAACAAATTGCTTGACATTCCTTTCAAGGGGAAAACACTCTTTGGCCCTGACTTGAAAGAGATTATCTCTGATATCACTGGGGGCAAGGGCCACGCCCTTCCTCAGGATAGGTCTTTTCAAGACCAAAAATAAACCTAAGTTTCGTCCCTTTCGCAGAAACGGATCAGCCCCAAGGGCTATGTCCTTTAAGCAGGAAGGTAATACTTCTCAAGCCAATCCAGCCTGGAGACCTATGCAAGGCTGGAACAAAAGAGAGCAGGCCAGGAAACCTGCCACTGCTACCAAGACAGCATGAAATGCGGGCCCCCGATCCGGGACCGGATCTGGTGGGGGGCAGACTCTCTCTCTTCGCTCAGGCTGGGGCAAGAGATGTTCTGGATCCTTGGGCGCTAGAAATAGTCTCCCAAGGTTATTCTCTGGAGTTCAAGGGGCTTCCTCCAAGGGGGAGGTTCCACAGGTCTCAGTTGTCTTCAGATCACATAAGAAGACAGGCATTCTTACATTGGGTAGAAGACCTGCTAAAAATGGGAGTGATTCATCCTGTTCCATTAGGAGAACAAGGGATGGGGTCCTACTCCAATCTGTTCATAGTTCCCAAAAAAGAGGGAACGTTCAGACCAATCTTAGATCTCAAGATCTTGAACAAGTTTCTCAAGGTTCCATCGTTCAAGATGGAAACCATTCGAACACTCCTTCCTTTCATCCAGGAAGGTCAATTCATGACCAAGGTGGATTTCAAGGATGCGTATCTACATATTCCTATCCACAAGGAACATCATCGGTTCCTAAGGTTTGAATTCCTGGACAAGCATTTCCAGTTCGTGGCGTTTTCTTTCGGATTAGCCACTGCTCCTAGGATTTTCTCATAGGTACTAGGGTCCCTTCTGGCGGTGCTAAGACCAAGGGGCATTGCTGTAGTACCTTACTTGGACGACATTCTGATTCGAGCGTCGTCCCTTCCTCAAGTAAAGGCTCACACGGACATTGTCCTGGCCTTTCTCAGATCTCACGGATGGAAAGTGAACGTGGAAAAGAGTTCTCTATCTCCGTCAACGAGGGTTCCCTTCTTGGGAACTATAATAGACTCCTTAGAAATGAGGATTTTTCTGACAGAAGCCAGAAAAACAAAACTTCTAGACTCTTGTCGGATACTTCATTCCGTTCCTCTTCCTTCCATAGCGCAGTGCATGGAAGTGATAGGTTTGATGGTTGCGGCAATGGACATAGTTCCTTTTGTGCGCATTCATCTAAGACCATTACAACTGTTCATGCTCAGTCAGTGGAATGGGGACTATTCAGACTTGTCTCCGAAGATACAAGTAAATCAGAGGACCAGAGACTCATTCCGTTGGTGGCTGTCCCTGGACAACCTGTCACTAGGGATGACCTTCCGCAGACCAGAGTGGGTCCTTGTCACGACCGACGCCAGTCTGATGGGCTGGGGCGCGGTCTGGGGATCCCTGAAAGCTCAGGGTCTTTGGTCTCGGGTAGAATCTCTTCTACCGATAAATATTCTGGAACTGAGAGCGATATTCAATGCTCTCAAAGCTTGGCCTCAGCTAGCGAGGGCCAAGTTCATACATCAACCATCAGGGGGGAACAAGGAGTTCCCTAGCGATGGAAGAAGTGACCAAAATCATTCTATGGGCGGAGTCTCACTCCTGCCACCTGTCTGCTATCCACATCCCAGGAGTGGAAAATTGGGAAGCGGATTTTCTGAGTCGTCAGACATTGCATCCGGGGGAGTGGGAACTCCATCCGGAAATCTTTGCCCAAGTCACTCAACCGTGGGGCATTCCAGACATGGATCTGATGGCCTCTCGTCAGAACTTCAGAGTTCCTTACTACGGGTACAGATCCAGGGATCCCAAGGCGGCTCTAGTGGATGCACTAGTAGCACCTTGGACCTTCAAACTAGCTTATGTGTTCCCGCCGTTTCCTCTCATCCCCAGGCTGGTAGCCAGGATCAATCAGGAGAGGGCGTCGGTGATTTTGATAGCTCCTGCGTGGCCACGCAGGACTTGGTATGCAGATCTGGTGAATATGTCATCGGCTCCACCATGGAAGCTACCTTTGAGACGAGACCTTCTTGTTCTAGGTCCGTTCGACCCACTCCAGCTGACTGCTTGGAGATTGAACGCTTGATCTTATCAAAGCGAGGGTTCTCAGATTCTGTTATTAATACTCTTGTTCAGGCCTGAAAGCCTGTAACCAGAAAAATTACCACATAATTTGGTATATCTGTTGGTGTGAATCTGCAGGATTCCCTTGGGACAAGGTTAAGATTCCTAAGAGTCTATCCTTCCTTCGAGAAGGATTGGAAAAAGGATTATCTGCAAGTTCCTTGATGGGACAGATTTCTGCCTTGTCTGTGTTACTTCACAAAAAGCTGGCAGCTGTGCCAGATGTTCTAGCCTTTGTTCAGGCTCTGGTTAGAATCAAGCCTGTTTACAAAATTTTGACTCCTCCTTGGAGTCTCAACCTAGTTCTTTCAGTTCTTTAGGGGGTTCCGTTTGAACCCTTACATTCCGTTGATATTAAGTTATTATCTTGGAAAGTTTTGTTTTTGGTTGCAATTTCTTCTGCTAGAAGAGTTTCAGAATTATCTGCTCTGCAGTGTTCTTCTCCTTATCTGGTGTTCCATGCAGATAAGGTGGTTTTGCGTACTAAACCTGGTTTTCTTCCAAAAGTTGTTTCTAACAAAAACATTAACCAGGAGATAGTTGTGCCTTCTTTGTGTCCTAATCCAGTTTCAAAGAAGGAACGTTTGTTGCACAACTTGGATGTAGTTCGTGCTCTCAAATTTTACTTAGCAGCTACTAAGGATTTCAGACAAACTTTGTCTTTGTTTGTTGTTTATTCTGGTAAACGGAGAGGTCAAAAAGCAACTTCTACCTCTCTCTCCTTCTGGATTAAAAGCATTATCCGATTGGCTTATGAGACTGCCGGACGGCAGCCTCCTGAAAGAATCACAGCTCACTCCACTAGGGCTGTGGCTTCCACATGGGCCTTCAAGAACGAGGCTTCTGTTGATCAGATATGTAAGGCAGTGACTTGGTCTTCACTGCACACTTTTTCTAAATTTTACAAATTTGATACTTTTGCTTCTTCTGAGGCTATTTTTGGGAGAAAGGTTTTGCAAGCCGTGGTGCCTTCCATTTAGGCGACCTGATTTGCTCCCTCCCTTCATCCGTGTCCTAAAGCTTTGGTATTGGTTCCCACAAGTAAGGATGACGCCGTGGACCGGACACACCTATGTTGGAGAAAACAGAATTTATGTTTACCTGATAAATTACTTTCTCCAACGGTGTGTCCGGGCCACGGCCCGCCCTGGTTTTTTTTAATCAGGTCTGATAATTTATTTTCTTTAACTACAGTCACCACGGTAACATATGGTTTCTCCTATGCAAATATTCCTCCTTAACGTCGGTCGAATGACTGGGGTAGGCGGAGCCTAGGAGGGATCATGTGACCAGCTTTGCTGGGCTCTTTGCCATTTCCTGTTGGGGAGGAGAATATCCCACAAGTAAGGATGACGCCGTGGACCGGACACACCGTTGGAGAAAGTAATTTATCAGGTAAACATAAATTCTGTTTTTTCAAAATGGAAAGTATTCGGACCATCCTACCCATGATCCAAGAGGGTCAGTACATGACCACAGTGGACTTAAAGGATGCCTACCTTCACATACCGATTCACAAAGATCATCATCGGTTCCTAAGGTTTGCCTTTCTAGACAGGCATTACCAATTTGTAGCTCTTCCCTTCTGGTTGGCTACAGCCCCGAGAATCTTTACGAAGGTTCTGGGCTCACTTCTGGCGGTTCTAAGACCGCGAGGCATAGCGGTGGCTCCGTATCTAGACGACATCCTGATACAGGCGTCAAGCTTTCAAATTGCCAAGTCTCATACAGAGATAGTTCTGGCATTTCTGAGATCGCACGGGTGGAAAGTGAACGAGGAAAAGAGTTCTCTATCCCCACTCACAAGAGTCTCCTTCTTAGGGACTCTTATAGATTCTGTAGAGTTGAAAATTTACCTGACGGAGTCCAGGTTATCAAAGCTTCGAAATGTTTGCCGTATTCTTCATTCCATTCCGCGCCCTTCGGTGGCTCAGTGTATGGAGGTGATCGGCTTAATGGTAGCGGCAATGGACATAGTGCCATTTGCGCACCTACATCTCAGACCGCTGCAATTATGCATGCTAAGTCAGTGGAATGGGGATTACACAGATTCGTCCCCTCTGCTAAATCTGGATCAAGAGACCAGAGATTCTCTTCTCTGGTGGTCGTCTCGAGTCCACCTGTCCGAGGGTATGACCTTTCGCTGGCCAGATTGGACAATTGTAACAACAGATGCCAGCCTTCTAGGTTGGGGTGCAGTCTGGAACTCCCTGAAGGCACAGGGATCGTGGACTCAGGAGGAGAAAATCCTTCCGATAAATATTCTGGAGTTAAGAGCAATATTTAATGCTCGTCTGGCTTGGCCTCAGTTAGCAACACTGAGGTTCATCAGATTTCAGTCGGACAATATCACGACTGTGGCTTACATCAACCATCAAGGGGGAACCAGGAGTTCCCTAGCGATGTTAGAAGTCTCAAAGATAATTCGCTGGGCAGAGACTCACTCTTGCCACCTGTCAGCAATCCATATCCCAGGCGTGGAGAACTGGGAGGCGGATTTTCTAAGTCGTCAGACTTTTCACCCGGGGGAGTGGGAACTCCATCCGGAGGTGTTTGCTCAGTTGATTCATCGTTGGGGCAAACCAGAGTTGGATCTCATGGCGTCTCGCCAGAACGCCAAGCTTCCTTGTTACGGATCCAGGTCCAGGGACCCAGAAGCATCGCTGATAGATGCTCTAGCAGCGCCTTGGTTCTTCAACCTGGCTTATGTGTTTCCACCGTTTCCTCTACTCCCTCGACTGATTGCCAAAATCAAACAGGAGAGAGCATCGGTGATTCTAATAGCGCCTGCGTGGCCACGCAGGACCTGGTATGCAAACCTAGTGGACATGTCATCCTTTCCACCATGGACTCTGCCTCTAAGACAGGACCTTCTAATACAAGGTCCTTTCAATCATCCAAATCTAATTTCTCTGAGACTGACTGCATGGAGATTGAACGCTTGATTCTATCAAAGCGTGGCTTCTCCGAGTCAGTCATTGATACCTTAATACAGGCACGAAAGCCTGTTACCAGGAAAATCTATCACAAGATATGGCGTACATATCTTTACTGGTGTGAATCCAAGAATTACTCATGGAGTAAGGTTAGGATTCCTAGGATATTGTCCTTTCTCCAAGAGGGTTTGGACAAAGGATTATCAGCTAGTTCCTTAAAGGGACAGATTTCTGCTCTGTCTATTCTTTTGCACAAGCGTCTGGCAGAAGTTCCAGACGTCCAGGCATTTTGTCAGGCTTTGGTTAGACTTAAGCCTGTGTTTAAACCTGTTGCTCCCCCATGGAGCTTAAACTTGGTTCTTAAAGTTCTTCAAGGAGTTCCGTTTGAACCCCTTCATTCCATTGATATTAAGCTTTTATCTTGGAAAGTTCTGTTTTTGATGGCTATTTCCTCGGCTCGGAGAGTCTCTGAGCTATCTGCCTTACAATGTGATTCTCCTTATCTGATTTTGCATGCAGATAAGGTAGTTCTGCGTACCAAACCTGGGTTTTTACCTAAGGTGGTTTCTAACAAGAATATCAATCAAGAGATTGTTGTTCCATCATTGTATCCTAATCCTTCTTCAAAGAAGGAACGTCTTTTACATAATCTGGACGTAGTCCGTGCCTTGAAGTTTTACTTACAAGCTACTAAAGTTTTTCGTCAAACATCTTCCCTGTTTGTCGTTTATTCTGGACAGAGGAGAGGTCAAAAAGCTTCGTCAACCTCTCTTTCCTTTTGGCTTCGGAGTATTATACGCCTAGCCTATGAGACTGCTGGACAGCAGCCCCCTGAAAGGATTACAGTTCATTCTACTAGAGCTGTGGCTTCCACCTGGGCCTTTAAAAATGAGGCCTCTGTTGAACAGATTTGCAAGGCCGCGACTTGGTCTTCGCTTCACACTTTTTCAAAATTTTACAAATTTGATACTTTTGCTTCTTCGGAGGCTGTTTTTGGGAGAAAGGTTCTTCAGGCAGTGGTTCCTTTCGCTTAATCCCTGCCTTGTCCCTCCCATCATCCGTGTACTTTAGCTTTGGTATTGGTATCCCATAAGTAATGGATGATCCGTGGACTGGATACACTTAACAAGAGAAAACATAATTTATGCTTACCTGATAAATTTATTTCTCTTGTAGTGTATCCAGTCCAGGGCCCGCCCTGTCATTTTAAGGCAGGTCTAAAATTTAATTAACCCCTTAATGACCGGACCATTTTTCAATTTTCTTACCCTTAATGACAATGGCTATTTTTACATTTCTGCAGTGTTTGCGTTTAGCTGTAATTTTCCTCTTACTCGTTTACTGTACCCACACATATTATATACCGTTTTTCTCGTCACTAAATGGACTTTCTAAAGATACCGTTATTTTCATCATATCTTATAATTTACTAAAAAAAAAAGATAAAATATGAGGAAAAAATTGAAAAAAACACACTTTTTCTAACTTTGACCCCCAAAATCTGTTACACATCTACAACCCCCAAAAAACACCCATGCTAAATAGTTTCTAAATTTTGTCCTGAGTTTAGAAATACCCAATGTTTACATGTTCTTTGCTTTTTTTGCAATTTATGGGGCAATAAATACAAGTAGCACTTTGCTATTTCCAAACCACTTTTCTCCAACATAGGTGTGTCCGGTCCACGGCGTCATCCTTACTTGTGGGATATTCTCCTCCCCAACAGGAAATGGCAAAGAGCCCAGCAAAGCTGGTCACATGATCCCTCCTAGGCTCCGCCTTCCCCAGTCATTCTCTTTGCCGTTGCACAGGCAACATCTCCACGGAGATGGCTCAGAGTTTTTTGGTGTTTAAATGATTTTAGCAACCGTTACTAAAATCGATGGCTGTTTCCACACAGGACTGTTGAGAGGAATTAACTTCAGTTGGGGGAAACAGTGAGCAGACTTTGGCTGCTTGAGGTATGACACATTTCTTACAAGACTTGGTAATGCTGGAAGCTGTCATTTTCCCTATGGGATCCGGTAAGCCATTTTCTTAATTTTCAATATAAGAATAAGGGCTTCACAAGGGCTTTAAAGACTGGTAGACATTTTTCTGGGCCAAAACGATTACTTTATAAACATATTTAATGGTTTACAACTTTGGAGAGTTATTTTAATCTTGGGAATTCTGTTAAAAAAACGGCAGGCACTGTATTGGACACCTTTTTCACTGGGGGCCTTCTCTAGTCATAGGCAGAGCCTCATTTTCGCGCCACTAATGCGCAGTTGTTTTTGAGAAGCAAGGCATGCAGATGCATGTGTGAGGAGCTCAGATCCACTGAAAAAGCTTATTGAAGGCGTCATTTGGTATCTTATTCCCCTCTGGGCTTGGTTGGGTCTCAGCAAAGCAGATACCAGGGACTGTATAGGGGTTAAATGTAAAAACGGCTCCGGTTCCGTTATTTTAACAGTTAAAGCTTTCAAAATTGGTGTGCAATACTTTTAAGGCTTTATGACACTGTGGTGAAATTTTGGTGAATTTTGAACAATTCCTTCATACTTTTGCGTATATTCAGTAAAAAAGTGTGTTCAGTTTAAAATTTAAAGAGACAGTAACGGTTTTATTTTAAAACGTTTTTTGTGCTTTGCTATCAAGTTTATGCCTATTAACATGTCTGAACTATCAGATAGACGATGTTCTGTATGTTCGGAAGCCAAGGTTCCTCTCCATTTAAATATATGTGATGAATGTGACAAACAAAGTAGGGACAATGATGCCACTGATAATAATGTTGCCCAAAATGATTCCTTAAGTGAGGGGAGTAAGCATGGTACTGCATCATCTCCTTTTATGTCTACACCAGTCTTGCCCACTCAGGAGGCCCCTAGTGCATCTAGTGCGCCAATCCTCCTTACTATGCAACAATTAACGGCTGTAATGGATAATTCTATTAAAAACATTTTAGCCAAAATGCCCACTTATCAGCGAAAGCGCGACTGCTCTGTTTTAGATACTGAAGAGCATGAGGACGCTGATGATAATGGTTCTGACATGCCCTTACACCAGTCTGAAGGGGCCAGGGAGGTTTTGTCTGAGGGAGAAATTTCAGATTCAGGAAAAATTTCTCAACAAGCTGAACCTGACGTTATTACATTCAAATTTAAATTGGAACATCTCCGCGCTCTGCTTAAGGAGGTGTTATCTACTCTGGATGATTGTGACAATTTGGTCATTCCAGAGAAATTATGTAAGATGGACAGGTTCCTAGAGGTCCCGGTGCCTCCCGAAGCTTTTCCTATACCCAAGCGGGTGGCGGACATTGTAAATAAAGAATGGGAAAGGCCCGGCATACCTTTTGTCCCTCCCCCTATATTTAAGAAATTATTTCCTATGGTCGACCCCAGGAAGGACTTATGGCAGACAGTCCCCAAGGTCGAGGGGGCGGTTTCTACTCTAAACAAACGCACCACTATCCCTATAGAAGATAGTTGTGCTTTCAAAGATCCTATGGATAAAAAATTAGAGGGTTTGCTTAAAAAGATGTTTGTTCAGCAAGGTTACCTTCTACAACCAATTTCATGCATTGTTCCTGTCACTACAGCAGCGTGTTTCTGGTTCGAGGAACTAGAAAAGTCGCTCAATAAAGCATCTTCTTATGAGGAGGTTATGGACAGAGTTCAAGCACTTAAGTTGGCTAACTCTTTTACCTTAGACGCCACTTTGCAATTAGCTAGATTAGCGGCGAAAAATTCAGGTTTTGCTATTGTGGCGCGCAGAGCGCTTTGGCTGAAGTCTTGGTCAGCGGATGTGTCCTCCTAGAACAGATTGCTTAGCATCCCTTTCAAGGGGAAAACGCTGTTTGGCCCTGACTTGAAAGAGATTATTTCAGACATCACTGGGGGAAAGGGCCACGCCCTTCCTCAGGATAGGTCTTTTAAGGTTAAAAATAAAACGAATTTTCGTCCCTTTCGCAGAAACGGACCAGCCTCAAATTCTACATCCTCTAAGCAAGAGGGTAAT